>NC_089749.1:35294569-35329569 GCF_040412425.1 Macrobrachium rosenbergii | reverse complement strand
ATTTTGAAGAGACGAGTGTCCTTGGAAGCAAAGGCAGAATTTATGTAAGCTTTGTTAAATATTATTATTATTATTATTATTATTATTATTATTAAAATAATAATTAATAATAATAAAAGTAAAACTTTATTATTATTATTATTCGTATTATTCAATAGCTACGCTTTTTCTACTTAAAAAAAATTCCCATGATACTTAGCAGTGATAAGTGTCCTTATTCAGAGGAGGGTCCATTTGCTGTGGATGGAATCAAAACGGTTTTTGTTTCCATCACTGTAATGTCGATTTTCCATACTGTGACAAGGTTTTCCATTTCCCCTGCTACGGTTACCTCTAATTTCAAAGCTCATCTTTATAGTTTGTATCAAGGATTAATCCATAGTTCAGAATCATCCTTAATATCAACCATTCCATAAATATACACAAAAAGCCGAACAGTATAGAGTGCCCCGTGACCCTCAATCTACCCACACAACCCCACCCACTCACCGCGCCGCTCACCCGACTGTCTTGTATGCACTTTCTCACGTCCTGGGTTAACGTTAAGGCTCTTATGTTCCAGCATCTCTTCCACAGTTACAGTATCTGACAGAATTGTCTGTTTCCCTGTATTCATTTCTACCGAAATTTTGAAATGACGTCCACTTTTCCTTTTTCCAGCCTTTTGTGGTATCTTTACAGTCCCAAACCTTCAGCCGGAATATGAACGGCTGAAGGTTTGGGACTGTAAAGATACCACAAAAGGCTGGAAAAAGGAAAAGTGGAAAATGAATAAAGGGAAACAGACAATTCTGTCAGATACTGTAACTGTGGAAGAGATGCTGGAACATAAGAGCCTTAACGTTAACCCAGGACGTGAGAAAGTGCATACAAGACAGGGTGAGCGGGGCGCGGTGAGTGGGTGGGGTTGTGTGGGTTGATTGAGGGTCATGGGGCACTCTATACTGTTCGGCTTTTTGTGTTTATATATGGAATGGTTGATATTAAGGATGATTCTGAACTATGGGTTTATCCTTGATACAAACTATAAAGATGAGCTTTGAAACTAGAGGTAACCGTAGCAGGGGAAATGGAAAACCCTGTCACAGTATGGAAAATCGACATTACAGTGATGGAAACAAAAACTGTTTTGATTCCATCCACAGCAAACGGACACTCCTCTGAATAAGGACACTTATCACTGCTAAGTATCATGGGAATTTTTTTAAGTAGAAAAATGCAGCTATTGAATAATACGAATACCAGTAAGCCACTATAATATGATTAAAGATAATACTCACAATAATATTAATAATAATAATATAAGTTTTATTATTATTATTATTATTATTATTATTATTACTATTATTATTATTATTATTCAGAACATGAACCCTATTCATATGGAACAAGCTCACAGGGGCCACTGACTTGGAGTTCAAGCTTCCAAAGAATATGGTGTTCTGTTGAGAGAAGCAACAGAAAGATGAGATCAGTTATTAGAAAAGAAAAACTAAAATAACAAATTAGCAAATAAATAAATAAAACGAAGTAAATTATAAAGTACAAAAATTTAAGGTAATAATGCAATGCATCTTCGCTTGAACTTTTGAGGTTCCAGTTGCACAATATCCTCAGGAAGACTGTTGCACAGTCCCATGGTGTGAGGAATAAATGACCTATGAAACTGAGAAGTTCAACAGCCAGGCACATTTACTACATACTGGTGATGCTGTTCAGCAAACTGATCGCTTTCGGCAGAATCAAGGACCAAATGTGAATGTGAAAGATCTGTTAAAATACAACTTATGAAAAATTGACAAACAAGAGACCATCCGTTGATGGTCCATGTCATAACTGCTTTGTTAGGGAATAGAAACCTAACACCACAAACCACTCTATCTCAGAGAGACAAATCTCTGGCAGAATCAGACACCCACACCGAAGAACAATAATCTACTAAAGGAAGGACAAATGGCCTAAGGCAGGTTGCGTTGATTTTATCACTGATATAAATATATGAGGCCTTACGAACAATACCTTACTTTCGTCCGGCATTTGCCGACACTTTCATTTGATGTTTCTCAAAGGTACACTAAGTATAGACAGAGTTTCAGACTCATTTAGCAGAGTTCGGTCCAACTGAAGGGGAGGATGAGGTGGAAAATTAGTATGAGATCTACTGATCATTAGCGTTTCTGTTTTGCTGGAGTTCAGCCTCATACCCCACCAACTACGCCATTCAATAATCCGCTCCATGTCCCGATTAAGACTAAGGGCAGTTCCATTTCTCTTAAGAGGAGACTTTACAACACCCACAAGTGTTGCATAGTCGGTATACTGAACAATTTTGTTTTCCAGGCCAACAACCATATCACTTGTATACACTAAAATTAACAGCGGACCTAGAACACTACCCTGTGAACTCCAGACACTATAGGTCTTGGTTCGTTAAAGATTCCATCAACAGCCTACCTGTAAGGAAATCTTGCAGTAATCCTAAAATACTAGCATACGAACCTACGCTTTCTTAGATGGATTTAAGTGTGCATCGAATCTATTTGAATGACTCTACACTCAAAACTCTTGTCAAAGTTCCCTTGCAAATGGCATGTTAAATCTAAAAGAGCATCGTAAGTGCCAAACGGCTCCCTATATGCATATTGACTTTCAGCTAATAGGCCATTAGATTTCCCATACTTGTAAATTCATTTAAAAATAAGTTTTTCTGCAACCTATATAGAGCGTAGGAAAAATAGAAATTGGCATGTAGTTACAGCAGTCTGCAGATGTGCTAGTCTTTGGAACAGGCATGGTAATATTAAGTTTGCGGTTCGTCCGCAAAGCTATTATGTCGACATAAAAATCCATAGAATGAACCAAACAAAAACTTCTTTCAGTTTTCTTCTGAAGATGGAAAGAGAAACCCACAAGATTCTTGTGTATAACTTGTTTACTGGTAAATATTTACATATTACTTTGATCTCGAGCACTTTCAGGTCCTAACTGTGACCCTTTTTCAAGAGATGAGGAAGTCAGGCTGGTTCAAGGCCCAGCAATCTTCTGGAACTTCTTCTCCCTGTGCTGTCATTTATATGATGGCTGTCTTGGTTTCCATTCTCTTGAGCGTTGTTAAACTCCTCCTGTCGGTCTGATATCCTGATCTGATGGTCAGTGGTATTAACCCTTGTGGTATGTGAGTAATCACCATCGGTCTGTTGGGCAGGAGACCTAACCTCCAGGTCAGAAGGGTCGATCTTAGCTTCTTTTAATATTAAAGATCGGCTTATGGGATCTTCTGAGGTAAATCCTTTGTTTCCTTCTATCACTTTAATCTGTCTGATGAATGCCCCTTCCACTACCTTCCTATGACTGATGTTATTGCTTTTGTATATAAGCCTACTGTTTTTAAAATCCATCCTATGGTCCTTTTCCCAACAATGCCTAGCTATAGCCCTCCCTTGTGAGTTGAGCTGTACTGCCCTTCTGCGTTCTTGAATTCTAGTCCTTATTCCCCTACCTGTTTCACCCACATATTTGTCTCCACAATTGTTGCAATTAATTATGGAAACAAATATGTGGGTGAAACAGGAAGGAGAATAAGGACTAGAATCCAAGAACACCAGGAGGGCAGTACAGCTCAACTCACAGGGGAGTGCTATAGCTAGGCATTGTTGGGAATATACTAATTTTGGGAGACAGAACACTAGAAACCTTTTTAAAAAAAATAACGGTAAGATACCATCAGGATCTTATCCCCTATCTGTCAAGGTAAGTTTCGTAACAGCCCTAGAGCAAAATGCAAAGTTTGTAAGAACACGCCCAAGATGACAAGTATTAGGGAGATGAACATCCTCGACTAATTGCTTAGCTTCAAAAGCTCGACGAAGTAGTACCGCCTTTTCTTTAAGGCCAGCAACCAATCTACCATCATCTCTTAATAGTGGTGGAATGGAAGACAAGCCTGACCCAAAGATATAGTCGGGATGTTAAAAGATTAATGCCCTTTGATAAATACATCAATAATAAATCCATTAAAAATACCTGAAAGTCGGTACAAAAAATTTCTGACAGTCTAATGGCGTATGTATTGGAAACAGTACATTTACTTACTCATTTTTCTAGTACGTGCATCAGAAATGGCTTTAAACTGATAACTTCGTGAAGTCACAAATAGGTTGTATGTGTATTATTATTTCATGGTTTTTAAAACTTTTGTAAAGTTGACATATTTGTATAAAAACCCATTGCGATAAGGTTCTATAAATAGTCACTTACTTTCAAAGAGAAGAACAGTCATTATGTTTCTCTTTAAAATTCTACAGGTTAAATCCTCAGCCACTCTAGTCAAATCCATAGCCAGCCATTCTCTCTCTAGCACTAAGTTACTCAGGACCGAAACGAAAACACTTTTACAATAAAACTATCTATCTGCGTCTAAGCCCTTTGTTGTTACTGGTGGTCCTAGCCGGAACAATGACCTTCAACGTCACTGACAAAGGTGCTGGCCCTTACGTAAACAACCACTGATTTATTCATGGGAGATTTAAGTCGTTCCTGCATAGACAGAGCGGCGTTTTAAACTGCTTGCGTGCACACCAACTACAATAGGGATTAAATGGCATTTCGAACTACTTCCACAAGCGACGCGTAGAGAATGCAAATGCATGCAATATTTGTAGTCAGTTACAATTTTTCATAATGTGTACCATTTTCACATTTGACCGAATATAGTTTATTCTTGAAAGATTTGCATACAAAAGATGTTCTCCCAAGATTGTTTTTCTATAACTTCCAGTGAATTTATTATTAACTTATCTATATATACACCTCATATCGGCAATATTCCTTCAATGTGTTTAAAATGCAAAGTATATCATATATCCATTTGAAATTCTACCTAACAGATTATATATTTAAAATATCCACATACACATGTTAAATCAATTTAATGTGATATAGCAGAGTAGAATCACGACACTACGTGAGTATTTACTGCCGCCTTACTTGTTTTCAACCTAATGAAATACAACCTCCTAAATGGAAGTAAGTGCGTTGCTCAGCAAAAAAGCCAACGCACAAGTATAATCTAAACTCACTTAACTTACTTTAACCGAAAAACGTACACTATATCGTCTATAAAATCTAGACAATCATGCAACAACTATACTGTTACCCAGTTGTTACGTCAGGAAGACTAATCTATAATTCAAACTTAGTTTCATTTTGGTCAAGATTTAGGTGTCTGGTATTGCGACAGAATTCATCAGGCAGAATTTCATAATGCATTTTTGAATTCAGCACGCGAAGGCCTCTGTGGGCAAGTAAAAGCTTAAAAGGAAGCCTCAGTTAATCCTTTACCCCACCTCTCTCTCTCTCTCTCTCTCTCTCTCTCTCTCTCTCTCTCTCTCTCTCTCTCTCTCTCTCTCCCAATCCTCGCACAAAGCTGAGCCAAAGAGGACATATTTTGCGACGTGCAAAGAGCGCTCTCAGAGGCTATTTTGCACGCCCTCCTCCACGTTTATGAAATTGCCTTTCGGCACCAGTTTATAGTTCGGAGAGCGAAGGCGTCGACATCAGTCTGTCTACGTAAGCTGTTCATGGCACCAAGTGATCGTCCTTCATTGTAAAATATGATGGCATCTCCCTGAACTGACACGAAACAGATTTGGAAAGATGCAAGGAATTTACAGCTACGATTTTCATACTCTATTAAAATACGCTCTCGTCTAATGACACTTCGACTACAATTCATAAAATAAAATTTTTCCTCTTCTGAATAAAACTCTGATTCTCATTTTAAGTAAAGAGCAATTGTCACTCATTTCTGCTTTCTGCAATTCAGAAAACCTTTACCTTGATGTGATGAGAATACTAATATTTATCAACAAAAGGCAATGACTTCTGAACAGCACATCGATTCTTATACTCACTAGAAGACACCTAATTAGATAGTAATTTCCATGAAAAAACCAACATCTACGCTCTGTACTGGAAAAGGCATTAAATAAGATTTTCACTATTTGAAAAGGACGCAGACTCTTACTTTTGAAAAGTGTACAGATCTTCCATTCCTAAATGATCACATATTCTCACTGCTAAATAGGGCACTCATTTTTTCCTTTCCTGAAGCGGTCACCGATCCCCTCTTCTGAAAGGGAGACATGCGGCCGGGCGAGCTAATATACAAGCCAGCTGAACCTACCTACATCATCTTTTGTCAATTAAATTATAAATGTACTGAGTTACTAAGAGAGAGAGAGAGAGAGAGAGAGAGACTCCTCCCATGAAAACACTATTGACAAAGTCCTCCTCTTGGCACCACTGGCACCAAAGTAAAGACTTGACACTTTCATTGTCTACGAACAAAAGAGACCGTTTAACCTTAGCTACTTTGAATCTCCCGGTTTTCGTTTTGTTTTCCGGCATCAGCGAATGATCTGCTTCTCTTCTTTAATACACATGCATGTAATAATAATAATAATAATAATAATAATAATAATAATAATAATAATAATAATAATAATAATAATAATAATAATAATAATAATAATGAAAGAAGAAGAAGAAGAAGAAGAAGAAGAAGAAGAAGAAGAAGAAGAAGAAGAAGAAGAAGAAGAAGAAGAAGAAGAAGAATTCTAGTGACTTGATCAACGACAACAACGACACTAACGTTTACGACTACGACAAGCAAAACAACAAGACTGAATCATAAACATCAAAACACCAACATTAATCCATGCAACGGGAGCTCTTTGGCAGACAATAGCCTACGCGCTAATATTTCATTTTTGCATGAATAATAACCCACAAAAAAACCACATAGCCGAAAATATACTGCTCTCTCATAGTCAATAAATGAGGACTTTCGGTGATTCATGCATGATATATACAGTAGGCTAAAGTTTACTTATCATCAAATGAGAAATAAAAGAAAAAAATATTCGTCAAATCTGAATGATCTTTATCAAAAAAAGGGACGTGGAAATCTACTCAAAAGCTTTGGTCACGAACATATACTGAAATTCTCTCACCTGTTTCTTGTTTCTTAATCAGTTATAAGTGCGATAGCTGTAAACGTTATATTCATCAAATATACAATAATTAAGTCTAATTTCATGTTTTGTACAGTATCCTTTTTTTGTTTAATAAAATAAATATTGATATTTTGTGAGATGCAACATACGAATATGCTTATCTCAACTAACCATGATGCCATCAATATTACTATCAACTACATTACCAAAAACCACAACAAAAATTACAATAATGACCAATGTCATGATAATAAGACATGGATAATGATGATATAACATTAATGATAGTTCTCATGTTCTAGGTTAACAAATCGTACAAGAACAAAATTCATTACTAACATGTAAACATTCAAACAACAATGAGATCCATCTCTGCTTTACAAAATTTGTAATCATACGTAAGTAAAGAAGAACTGCGTATTGCCAAGACATTCCGTGAAACTGAACAGCTCACCCTTTCCTTTACAAAGCAGTTCATTTCCCATATTCAGAAATAAGAAAGATGGATAAAAACTACTCGACCAATGTTCTGAAGATTACACTCACACACCTACCGTGTCCGCTACCAGGTACATCCCCAGCATCCGGGAGTTAGATACAGGGCTGACGAAACGTTTTCTCAAAAGCATCTATCTATCTGCAGTCTCAAAAGCAACAAACTATTGCAACCACCTTACCAGGTCAAGCAAAAAAAAAAAAAAAAAAAAAAAAAAGAGGCGATAACTCACCTCTCACCTTGTTAGAGCCATCTGTGAGTCCAGGTTACTTTAATGACATGTTTAAGATAATTCCCAAAATGACATGCATTATAGCTAATTTATCTTTCATTAAAAGTGAGAAACATTACAAGAAATAAAAATCACCATCTCGAGGCAATACATATTACACTGCCTAATCTATATTATCCTATTCATCACAATTACTAGCTTCATATTTCATTATTAACATCCTCTCCATATACATTTAACATTTCTAACATATCTTATGGGAAATGCGATGTGTTCACATTCCTCCAAACTACTGGGTTTCTTCTTCATGATTCATATCCTTTCCTTTTATGCTGACCATGAAAAGTGAACTTTTGTTGCATAATAAAAATCTGAAACTAAAATTTCACTAACGCTGCAATAAAGCAGACTGGAAGGGCAAAATCTGACTTTTTAAAGGATATCATGACACTAGCATTTAGCTAGCTAGAAGAATGAAGACATTTAATGCATCATGTTCAGGTTAATTTTAGTTTTAGAATGTGAGGCTCACCTTGAGTGACCTAAATTTTCTGTTAAGCATAACCAGTTGCCTCCGAGGACCGAATAACAGACCACCAGGAACTACGGCAACTGACACGATTACACGAATGAGCACAATTTTCAAAAGTCCCTGTCTTTTCACTTTTCAGTACTGTAGGGTGTTTTCTTGGCCTCATCATTCAATTAGTGTAGTCTGTCTTTAGATTTCTCTAGGTAGAGTTTTAACTTCAGCACCGACTTTAACCCAAGAATTTACATAAATACAAATTACCTTTTAACGATCAAAGCCTAGACTTACTGAGGTCCTTGACAAGACGATTTTCATTATGGTTAAACGTTACTTTATACACAAATGCACTGTTAATAAATGATAAACTAGTACCGATCACAGACACTTAGCCTTCGTTAATAGAATCTTGTAGCATATACCAGTTTTTGTTATTTCTTCAAATCTGCAAATGTAACATTAGTAACTTTCCAAAAAATGTACCAGGTGCAGGGAAGATCCTTATTCTGTACAAGAGTAACCTCTATCAGTCTATGTTAGTGGTTCCTGTGGCCATTTAGTATCCTACAATAGTAGTTGCAGTGGAAGTAGGAAAAAAAAAGTATTTTTAGAAGCATGGCAACAACAGTAGCACCAGCGACAGAAAATTGGTTGTAGTAGTAGTAGTAGTAGTAGTAGTAGTAGTAGTAGTAGTAGTAGTAGTAGTAGTAGCAGCAGCAGCAGCAGCAGCAGCAACAGTAGTAGTAGTAGTAGTAGTAGTAGTAGTAGTAAGACAGCAACAATTTCCCCAGGAATGTGTTCCTCTGCAGAGGACACTAACATTAATCCTAATCATTAATAAGAGAAGCGTCTGCCGAAGCACAAGAGAGACAGAAGGCTGACTTACGCCGATCAGCATCATCAGGAGGAGGAGGAGAGAAACCGACGAAGGCGAAGACCCCACCTGGCAGTACCGCAGGAGCTGAGGGGAACGCAGGTCCCAGAGGGAGAAGAAGAGCCGGCAGGCGGTCCATACATCGGCTCACCACTCCCGTGTTGGCTGGATTACCACCACAACCAGATGCTACGTACTCACAATGCTCTTTTGTTCCTCTGACTTTTCGTGTCACTCTTTCTTTCAGATTTTGCTTTGCATATCAATATTCCCAGGTGGTAGAAAGAGGGTCCATAGGGGATTTCGTAGGTTATAAGGAGTGAGTGCTAATAAGGACTGCTATGTTAATGATTTAAATGAAATACACATATTTTTTTCTTTTTTGTGATTTTTTTTTATTGAAGAAAGCTTATTCTATAGGGAGGGTTGGAGTGGCTTAGTACATTTTAAGTAGGGCGCACCAGCAACACGCGAGTGGTTACCTTTTTTCGCCGAGAGAGGGCAGCAGCAAGCGGGTGGGAAATTAAAAAAAAAAAAATCAGAAGGCTTGGGTAGCTGGGAACATATTGGCAACAAGCAGAGACAACAAACACGCACACACACTTAAAATACATATACAGTACATATATAATAAAATGGCACAAAAACAAGAAAAGCGCTGCGTCAAACAAACCAAAAAAAAAAAATTGTGGTTATGCACTAGATAACTAAATATTCCAAAACTAACAGACTTAAAGCTAACCCACGTTAAAGCTTCGTTAAAATGCCCGACAATTCACAGTTAAGAGGTGTTGGTTTTAGGCCCAAAGAAAGTGATAGGGGGACAGGTGGTGGATGGGGAGGGGTGGATGGGACGGGATGGGGTGACATTGTCTAATGATCCCTCGGGTTGGTTGGCTATAAAGAGAAACAGAGAAAGGATAAACAAGACTTGTAAAGCAAGACGACGAGTTCCTAAATTTCTGTATTTACATATTTTCAAAAATTACAGTTTACAGAGCACTGTGTAATCCTAAAAAATGCAGATGTGACTCAAACTGTTTAAATTTACTTTGAAAAAATGTGTATATCCTCTATAAAACACATAGCTTTCTTTAAATGGAAAGGAATTATGTTTTTCATGAAACAAAAGGCATCAAATTACTTGGTAAAAACCTTATGTGCAAGAGTGTATTTCATATGTCACAGTACAAGTATAGATATCTTAATGTAAAAGCAATGCTGAATAGAAAACGAAATCAACAACAGGAAAGAAACGTGTACTGTTACCCAAAACTCACACTCGCTCTACCACACAAAAAGCGAAATAAATAAACGACAGGAAACTTATATTCTATTAGCGAGACGCTTTCTCTCTCTTCCTCTCTTTGTCACACACCTACACATACGCATACAATAGCGAGCGCGCAAACACGCGCAGGGATTCACGACCCCATAATGCATAATATCTATATTAACAGTATGGTTCATCTAGCTCTGGGAGACTGAGCAAATACGTGTCTCACAGGCCATCTGATGTAACAACATCACTATTTATTTATTCAGTCTTGCTAGATCCGGAATTCAAACACGTTATTGAAAATGAAATGACTGAATATTCAAAATCATTCCACTTGCATAACCCAACGGTTACAAATAGCTCCATTTTTTATCCGCCTTCCGTGGATTCTAAAGTTTGGGAAAATTCCATTAAAACTTCTTTTCCTGAACTGACTGAACTTTTAAGTGTTCATTACTTTCTCAAAAATGATCGTAAGAACCTCCCTCTCATTTAACCCTTGATGAACTCGCCGACATTTTCATTCTCAGTACAAAAAAATCTGAGCAAGTTATTTTGACACCTACCGGTTTTTATTTCCACTTCAACCTATTCACAATTAGGCTGATCGGACACAAACAATAAAAATTTGAATATAAGGGAACTGGAGCGACCTAGATTGTACCAGACTAGAAACGACCCCAATTTTAACCACTGTACTCATTGTGTATGATTTTGTATATCGCAAACATGCATGTGTACATAATTGTATATACACACTTATACACTTACACACTCATAGACACACAAACACACGCATATATATAATATATATATAATATATATATATATATATATATATATATATATATATATATATATATATATATATTTTTATATATATATATATATATATATATATATATATATATATATATATATATATATATATATATCTATCTACTATATATTCACAACATCTGTCCTCGTATTATAACCGCTGCAACAGCCACTTCAACTTCTCGATTTCCTGGTAATTCTATTTTGGTATACAATTCCACTGAAATGACTGAAGAAATTCTACCTCCCAAGTGGCATCCGAACCAGCCCGGTAAAAAAACAGAGGTCAATGCTAACCAACTGAGGTAAAAACGAGGAACGAGAAGTTAAGAAGTCACCGATGCAATTTACATACATACATACATATAAATGTACGTACACACACACACACACACATATATATATATATATATATATATATATATATATATATATATATATATATATATATATATATATATATATATATAATATGAAGAATTCACTATAGCATTCACTCTAAAACTAAAAGCCTATTTTACTTAGTCAATTCATTATGGTCTTCCCAACGGAGAAACATGCAAAAGGTTCAACTAAAAATTAACTCTAAGCCTTCATACCAAACGGCAATACCAAAAGCGCCAATTTCAAAGCAAAAGTTAACTTCAGAAACAAACCAAAAAGCCTTGAACTTTTATCAAATTTCTGTAGCCAGATCATTGCAGTACAAAACTATGAGAGGTTCTCTCTTATTTGATTCCCCAGAAGCACTTTCAAATAAAAAGAAATATAATGAAATGAGCCAAAAATAATGATAATAAGAATAATAATCATCCAAACATGGCATAAAGAAGACAAAGAGTTTTGAGAGAGAGAGAGAGAGAGAGAGAGAGAGAGAGAGAGAGAGAGAGAGAGAGAGAGAGAGAGAGAGAGGGCATTTTCAGAGTCCTGAAACGTCCACTTACTCCAAGGGGGGTGAGGGAGTTCCTTTTCTTCTCGCTGATTTGCATGAGGCGTTCGATGTCTTCGTCAGGGTGGGTGACGGTGGAATTGTCGGTGGAGGAGGCCAAGGAGCCCGCCGACTCCCTCCCGGAGGTTCGCCCGACGGAGCCAACGAGAGGAGAGGGCGACCCACTCTTCTGCCCGATGCCCTCCTCCAGACTACCCGTCGACTCATCTGCAATGAACGACAAAATGCCCTTTAGTATCAAAGGTTCCATGGAACTGAAGTGGCGTCTGTCTATGTTTAAAATATAGGATATATGTATTTATTTTCTGTGAAACGGCATATACACATTAAACATGTACATCTCATGCAGGCTAAACATACAAAATACACGCGTACGGCTGCACAATAAATTCAAACATACAAACACACAAATATGCGGTTTACGAGTTGAAAATGCCTTTTAAAAAGTGTAAAAGATTTGAACTGAGGTATCTTTTAACATAAACATCGCCTTCGTTGCTGATAAGTCAAGTCCCCTATCCTTAAGCTAAGGTGGAAATCAAAGGTGAGTTATGTACCCAGAGGAGTAACATTGCTCCTTCAACCTCAGTCAACTGGAACAGGCTCATGCTGGCCTGAGTGTGCTTTTTTACGCCACCCTGAAACCCTTTCACAGATAGGCGACTGAAAGGATACGGTTTTAGCAAATTATGCTTGCTTAATTACAACCCATCCAATACCACTTTCAATTGTAGCCCAACTTTTCAAGAGAGTTAGAATGTAAATATTTAATATGTAGATATATATATATATATATATATATATATATATATATATATATATATATATATATATAGATAGATAGATAGATAGATAGATAGATAGATAGATAGATAGATAGATAGATAAATAGATAGATAGATACAATATATATATAATGTATATATACATATGTATATTTATTGTGTGTGTGTGTGATTAATGAGACAGTAAGCAAATGTCTAGTGCAAGCGTACTTCTAGTTCTCGTCCAGTAAGATGGAAATAATTACCAGGTCATTAACAGTCAAAAGACATGTCAACTACTTATATAACCATAGACATGAGGGCGATATACTTTAAACGAAACTAGAGTTCCCGGCAGATATACCTTTTACAGAGGCAAGCGGTTAAAAAAATAAATATTTTATGCTGATGAAATCAATCTAATTCCACTTACGCAATTAAACAAAGAAGGTCACAAAAAATATGCAAATTTGATCATGCAACGCATGCCTTGGCCGTCAAGACAGGTCGATGTTGCCAAATTTAGATAGAAAAAAAAGGACATAACTTCCTTGGACACGAGTGACGACTTTCATGAGGGACTCTCTCTCTCTCTCTCTCTCTCTCTCTCTCTCTCTCTCTCTCTCTCTCTCCTGTGAATGAGGAAAAAATGTACCCTACTTAAACTACTTTCGATAAAGAAACGATGAAAAGCTAATTCGCATATTACACAACATCAAAATTAGAACCCGATATTTCGAACGTTCTTGCGATTCTAGAAAGCAGATATCACTTTTCATCAGTCATCAGTAACAAAACATTCATAGGCAAACAAACAATCGAGTACACCACAGAAATACACACAAACATTAATAATGTGAGACCATTTCAATTCACTTTATACAACCATAAAATAAGAACATGACTTTGGCCGTGGATGTTCTGACACAATGAAATGTCTTTTAATTCTAGATCCCTAAGCCTTAATTGAACGTTCCTGACCAGAATGAAATTTGAGAGCTCAGTGAAATAAAGCGTGTAGTATATTTCTGTCGTTTCTATGTATTCGTAAAGCTAAGTGGCTATTATAATACAGAGAGAGAGAGAGAGAGAGAGAGAGAGAGAGAGAGAGAGAGAGGGGAGGGTGTTTGGGGTCTGTCTTGAACACACTTTGAACACAAAGAATAAAATCGAGCGTAATTGCTATATATAGCTGAGCTGTTTCACTACATTCGAAACAGAATTCATTCACTCATTCATTCATTCTAAACCACAAGGATCTGTTCAGACGAAGTGAATCAATCTGTTTGCAGCGCTTTTGAGAAAAGGTCCAAATCAGTTTCAATGACGCCATGACGCTTAATAAGCTTACAGAGAATTTCCCAGTGATAGGTTTAAAACTCACTACTCACTGCATTTTACCTGGATTTCTTTGTTTGATTTCAATGGGGCTTTGTAAACACCGATGCAATACGCACACGTACATGTAGAGAGAGCAAGACAGCGTTTCTCTTTACATGGGAGATGAAACACAGGCACCAAAATATATTTTGGGTATAAATTTGAGAAAAAATGTAACATCTGAAGCAAGTATACAGAAATGACAAAAACACATACATACATTTTATATATATATATATATATATATATATATATATATATATATATATATATATATATATATATATATATATATATATATATATATATATATATGTGTGTGTGTGTGTGTGTGTGTGTGTGTGTGTGTGTGTGTGTGTGAATATATCGTGAAATATGACCATCCAATTTTTTCCATTTTCAACCTTGTTAGCGAAACACCATAGAAATTTGGGCGCCCTTGTTCATTAACAAATCATGGAATCCGTAATGATTAGACGGGGTCTTCACAGAGCGCGTTCAAAGAGAATCAATATCTCATGTCATCGGGTTTTCCTGTGAACCAGATGATGCATATCCATTTACTTATTTTTTGTAAATCGCTCTCCACAAGTAAACACCATGTCTTCGTCAGCCGTCTGAGAAAGAGAGGGATATCGCCAATAAGACCACATTCAAACGGTGCCCTTCGTTTCCTTTGTATATACTTTTTACTACTTGCATGATGATGCATACATTTATGTCAAGTGGGACTTCTAAACGCATTATGAACACTTCGAGCACACCTTCCAACCCAGCCCCAACACAACAAAAGCTAAAGGATAAACAATTACAGTTTCCTTCCACAATTAGAACACTCGAGTCAAAGTAAACAGGTTTTATATAGGAGAGACTAACCAGTACACACATAATTACAAATAATTCGAGACTGTTCCCTACTGAATCCTGATTCGGATCCTTAGCGGAAATTGCAAATTACCATAAAAACTGCTGGGGGGATTCACGGTAATCACACATACACAAATATTCTACATGGATTACAGACGGGATAATGCCATACGCTCGAAACAGCGCTCTATATCTCCCATATGACAAGAAATGTGACAACAAACAGTTCCTGGATAAACTTGTAGGTGTTTATGACACACCCCTTCTGATGACAGGAGTGAAGACCAATGCCTAATTATCACACATTATCGATGATTTGGTCCATCAGCGAACAAATACGAAGACATTAAAGGCGTGATCACACTGACTATTCCTTGTGTAGTGGTTCAAGCGCTCAACGCGTTTTTCCAAACAGCGGCTTCGGGATTCCACTTCCTATTCAGAGGATTCTGGTGTTGGTATTCAGCAATTGGAGTCAAGTTGAGGAAGAGATCGCTGCATGGTGATTGTTTCCACGCACATACAACGGTTCTTGCTTTACATGTCAGTGGGGTGGCTACATCGCCCACGAGATGTGGAACATAAAAAAAAGGGGAGGTTTACACAACCTTGTGTGTCCTGTAAAGGCGTCAAACGCCTCTTCATTTCTGCATTAATCACGCCATGTATATTACCTGTTATTATCTCATATTTTTTATATCTCTCTCTCCATACGCATTACTGTCCGGCCTTTTCGCCGATGTATGTAACTACTTTGTACGTTTATTGTAACGCAAATTATTCTCATTTATATGTCATCTAACAAACGCAAATTCTTGCCCAAATGCGTGACATGGGAATCCACAGGTCGGTCACTTCCTTTCCGTCCGCATTCCTCAATGCATACCTGGTTTCCGAGAAATAAATCAGTCATACCCAGACCTGTCTTCTTGAACCTCACAGCCCTTTCTCGATTCCTTCGACTCATCTCTTTGAACATCAATTTCTCACGAATAAGAAACGCAAAAAGCAAAAAGGATCCGGGGCCTTGGGAAGGGTCATTCATTGCACTTTCTTTTACTTTCTCCATAACGGAGAAGAGTCAGGGAAAACTCAAGTAGAAACACTGCTAGCACGTCGACAAAATACACTACCAAGGAAACATGACGCTATCACTCAATTATTACAGATACACAGGTCTTAATAACATCTCTTGAAATCAAAGTTTGCCTTTAAATTGTCTTGAAATAAAAACTGATTAGATGAAGATATGACACAAATACATTCACTGTACATTCGTTAATACCAGATACGTACATGCATAATAAAAACAGTACTATCAACTGGAGATATTATACGCGTAAACGCTATAAAATAAAATTGCATACAAACCTATGTAAATTAGCCATAATGAATATAAGAAAATACACACTATTTCCGCTAAAAAGACAGATACTGATTTACATGCATACGACAAACATACACACACACATACATAAACGCACACATAAATATATGTACATTTGCTTTTATTCAGGAAAGGCTATACAAGTCAGGTTGCAAAATGTCGTCTACAAATTTCAAAATTAGCCGGGCGTCAGCCATCTCGAATTTCCTCATTCACGGGGTCGAGGTGGAAAAGAGGGATATGAATTTTCGTTTATACACTACCAGCAAGCATCCAATTTACTGTTCACGAAATTGGAAAAATATGCATTCCAAGAGATATATATAAATATATAAATATACATATATATATATATATATATATATATATATATATATATATATATATATATATATATATATATACATACATACATACATACATACATACATACACACATACATACCGTATACGCTGAAGTTATATACAGAAATAAACGCGTCTACATAAATATTGCAAAAGGTGTGCACGCACAACGCACGCGTAAATTTGCAAAAGATCTAAATCTCCTCAATTGCACGTGATGTACTTTACACTGGCTGATTAATCGGCTTACGAGGAAATGTCCTTCTTCATAACTCCAACACAAAGGCAAGTTCGGAGCGATAAGACGTCAGGATACAAACACCGTAGTTGCCAGTTCTTTGATTCCCAGTGAGGCAGAAACACCCTTTCAGCCATGAAATATAACGGGGCTTAATGACATGCAATCTTCACTGTTACTGTCTCTGTCACGGCAAGGGAATTATAATAGACTTACTTTAGCATCTATTATTGTACGGACTGTCTTTCGTGCAACGGTCATCTCTCTCCAATATATTTATCCAACACACACACACACACACATATATATATATATATATATATATATATATATATATATATATATATATATATATATATATATATATATATATAGTATATATATATATATATATATATATATATATATATATATATATATATATATATATATATATATATTATATATATTTCACAAATTCCAAACTGGGCACCCTTATTTTCACACAAAAAATTTTATTCAGCGAAACCCCAGAGATGAATGCTTCTTAGACATACTTATATATATATATATATATATATATATATATATATATATATATATATATATATATATATATATATATATATATATATATATTTCTGATATCAGAACTCCATGGAAAGCAAGGGCGTTACCCACTGGGCTTTCCACCTGAGAGACCTGGGTTCGATCCCGACGTGAGTCAGAAATTTATTTCTGTTCCACACGTGATTGTGTGTTGATGATTTCTATATATATATATATATATATATATATATATATATATATATATATATATATATATATATATATAAAATAAAAAAAACCTTGTGTTATATTAAGATATTCTCTTCTAAATTTGGTGCAAATATGAAGCTTACCTATAGAACGACATAGCATCCTCGACTCACATAATACATAGCAAGTGTGTGTGTATGCATAAGTCTTATAACACAGAAAAAGGCATCAAAATATTAAACAAGTCAAAAATGCGCCGAAGTTTCTTCGGAACAATCGAGTTTTCTGTACAGTGTATAATGCTGTATGAGCTGTGGCCCATGAACCTGTCCTATAGCGTTGCCGAACGCACGATCATGGCTAACTTTAACCTTAAATAAAATAAAAATTACTGAGGTTAGAGGGCTGCAATTCGGTATGTTTGATGATTGGAGGGTGGATGATCAACATACCAATTTGCAGCCCTCTAGCCTCAGTAGTTTTTAAGGTCTGAGGGCGGACAGAAAAGTGCGGACGGACAGACTAAACCATCACAATAGTTTTCTTTTACAGAAAACTAAAACGGCTTTACCTTAAAAGTACTAATTAAAAAAATGTGTCGTAAGTTTATTTTTCTAACTGAAATCCCTTGATCCTCTCCATTCACTAAATAACAACAGTACGCAAGGCTACAAGAAAGCACAAAGGAAGACAGGATACAATACACGAGTGCAATGTTATAAAGCGTTTAAAATGTTTTTCCTTTCCTACCGAAACCCTTCGCACACAAAATGCTGCAACAAACGAAATGCAAACTTTTACAGATTACATTTTATGCCCGTTTCCCTTTCGTATCGTACCTTCCCTTTGCAATCCAGTCTGTCTCTGTTCCCACAAAAAGTTGTCAACCAGAGAGTATCAAATGGAAGGACATCTAAAGCCTAAGAATTTACTCGCTTTATTGTTGGTGCCTCATTGTGTGAAATTCGACCAACGACTTGAACTGGCCTGTCCTCCGCATCACATCTAGCACCTTCAGGCTTCACTTTTATAAATATGAAAAACTTAACGAAAGAAAATATTAATTAGCTAAAATAAATACAGATATGTTGATAAAGACTTGAACTGGGAGAACGAGTGAATTCATTTATCATCATGAAAATGAACGAAATTAACTTTGAATTTGTAAATAAAATTGACACACCGCACACATACGTACAGTTAGTCATAGTTAAAAATGACAGATAGCCAGTCTTTTAATGGAGTCATAAACGATGAATAAAAGGACAGTAGATAAAACAGTAAAATCAAGGAAACTTACCACCACAAGAAAAACATTCACCCATACACTAAACCTTTACGAACCCTAAAAGCGGAGACGGGCCCACAAAACATAACGCCCAAATAAGGATTTGAAAAGGATGAGCGAAACATGCGTGAAAAAGGGAAAGGAAAGTGAAAATAAGAGAAGAAAAAACATTACCCCTCACGTCACTGTCATGAACACAGGGGTCCCTCCGGACGTCCATTCTTTTTACGCAGACGACCACCTTTCTCCCCCGTAATTAAACAATGACGCCCATTATTTGCCCATAGACAGACAACAAACAAAGTCTAAAGAATTTTTGTGGACAATGGTCGGAAGCGGTGGTTAAACATTTTCCTATTAAAGAGACTCAAATGAAAATAAATGATTAAGATTTGATCTTGTATTTGTCTGCTACTTGTTTTACATACTCGTTTATAGATCACAGCTCACATGTTGGGAATACGAATGAAGTCAACAGACAAGCCACAGCAGAAGACAAATACAAAAGCAAACAGGTAAATAGAATTAAAAGAATAGATGGGTCTTTTATTCTCACAAAGGTAAATGGGTCTTTACATTTAGAGAGAGAGAGAGAGAGAGAGAGAGAGAGAGAGAGAGAGAGAGAGAGAGAGAGAGAGAGAGAGAGAGAGAGAACTCACGTCGACAAATAAATATGTGTCCTGTTCCGCAACAATTACTAGTTCAAAGGAAACATGAACATAAATACTCAGACGTCGTGAGATTATGATTATTCTTGAATCGAGCCCCTCCCCTATCTCTCTCTCTCTCTCTCTCTCATACGCAATAAAAAATGCTCCATGACATGCGAATTGAAGTAATAACGGTATAAAGACAGGTGTCTACAAAATTATTCATCGTATGTAATAATCGATAGTAACATGGATGCTGGATGCTGCGATTTTGAGAAAACGCCAACTACCAATGAGGAGAATCGACCTTGCGCACAGTGGCTTGAAGTGAGGTTAATAAAGTGAAGCCCTGGCCACAGACGAAGCGAAAAGTCTAGTCCCGCTCATGCATTCTTATATCTGTCGAATTCATATACATTTAACCAGGGTCCAAAAACCTTTTCTTTGGACCTTGCATTTTACTAGAGCTGGTGTAGACCCATACTCACCACACTGACATAATGTAAGGAGGCCGTGGTGGCTATTACAGATACATATATATCTGGTAAAAGTGACAAGTAGATTGAATATATATATATATATATATATATATATATATATATATATATATATATATATATATATATATATATAATATATTAATATATATATATATATATATATATATATATATATATATATATATATATATATATATATATATATATATATATATATATATATATATATATATAATATACATTAATATATATATATATATATATATATATATATATATATATATATACATTAATATATATATATATATATATATATATATATATATATATATATATATATATATATATTTGCCTAAAATATAACATAATCTTTGCTAAAAGTAACACTGTGCTTCAGTGGTGACGATGGGTCAATTTCATCTAAGCTCTCCACAGTTGGTAAATCCTGTTTGAGAGCTTACGTTCAATTATCTCATTTAATTACAGCATTCATATATATATATATATATATATATATATATATATATATATATATATATATATATAGAAACATCAAGTGAACAGTTCATTAGAATATCATCAATACTGACGTTTCAGAGAGCGTTCTTTATATATATATATATATATATATATATATATATATATATATATATATATATATATATATATATATATATGCATAAATACATACATACGTACATACATACATATCAGGACAGTGAGACTTGTAAATAGCTGAAATCTACGGTGACAGTGAGGCAGACAGAATCCAAGACTGAGAGAAAGGAGTTCAAGTGACGACGAATTCGCCTTTTAGCATTTTCAATGGGGTAAAACCAGAAGATCTTTATCTGTAAATTCCATTTCTGACTTACGATTTCATCCTCTGCTATCAATGACATTTCAATCTGCTGTACAAGAAAGGTTCATAAATATACTAGGAGGTTATTTTCATTAGCCTTCAGAAACACAAAACTAACTATCTCTCTCTCTCTCTCTCTCTCTCTCTCTCTCTCTCTCTCTCTCTCTCTCTCTCTCTCGGACCTTAATTGCGATGCTGAAACGTCCAAGGGAACAAAAGAAATGTTTCAATCATTTCCTTGATTACATCTTGTCAGGTGTCGAAGAATCTTCAGGAAGGGGACGGGAATTAAATTGGGGGAGGTCTCTCACGTGCCTCTGATTCAATAGGGGGACGATAAGCCTAACACAATGGAGGACAAAGGCGTCCTTAAAATGAGACATCCGATGCGCTATAATATACGAAAGACAGGAACAAAGAAATTAGGAACTTGCAATATAAAACGAGGAATCGAGACTGACTCGTTTTATGAATACAATGATAATTATATTCACCGATTTTTTTCAATCATTATACACTTTACATGAATGAAAAAATAATATATGTATACACACACACATATATATATATGCGTGTGTGTGTAATTTTATTCATAAAAACCATTACAAGTTGGGAGTAAGAGATAAAAAGTAGTGGAAATAAAAGCACTACCAATGTGTTCCACATCAAACAAACGAAAAAGTGTCATTATGAAAATTCCATATGAGATTATAAGAACAGAATTCTAGCTCGAGTAAATGATCTGTTCTGTTACTGGGATAATCCATCATCCACTAATTGCAATTTCAGAAACTACCTTGATTCAATAACTTATTCATAGAGTAGAAGTTCAACAAAAAGAGAAAAGAGATTTAAAAACTGGTAAAAGATGTTTTTACTGAATGCGTACCTGGAAGACATTCAAAAACATGTACGAAACCTTTCAAGAAATATTTATTCAGAAGTAAACACAAAATGAGATGGTCTTATCAAAGGGAGTCTGAACTGTTTGGCAGCCAATGGGAACATTCCAGTAATTTCATAAGCTTATTCCTCAGGCACCGTTAACAAAATATTTTTATTTTTCAGGCACCGTTATAACAAATTCTTTTAATCTATTTTTCCCGGAGAATTTTATCCAGTCACCAAAACAAATAGTTTTTTGCAATGAGCATTGAAGTATATTCTGCAGTTATTATTACCTTTTCAAATGATTTTTTTCTTTTATTTCTATGCCTTTTTATTTCACTGAAACCACTCAAAGTGTATATCAGATATTTCTTTTAATAATTTATATCATGATAAAATAAGCATCCCTATATCAAATGTCTTTCCATTCAGTGAGGACACGCCATCTGAGCATTCAGCAACTTCAATGACCTGATTATTCTCTTCTGTTCGGTTCTTTTATTCACGGTGTCAAATCCTGCAAAACTCCCACGACCCAAGAGGGATTCCGTCTGGGACTCCCAATTGCACAGAAAACAAATTCTTCACCAAGCCCTCAAAAGGATATTCCACTTCCTTGAGAACCTTGTTTCGGAAGAACTGTAATTCCCCTGATACACCTCGTGATACTAAGGACTGGTGTGGAACAGTGCGTTGAAGTGTAGTGGCGTTTGCTTAGCTGTATGTACTGTATTGTATGCCACTTGGGGGAATTCGGAGTCATTCTGGTGTCACAACGTCAGACATTAGCGTCCTTGTCACAAGCTTTATGTATATTATTTTCTAATGTGTGTTGTGTATTTTTCCCTCAATTCACTATTTAGTATGTACAGGACATTACATTATGTAAAAACAGTTACGTATACTGGCATAAATAGATAATCATGAGAGAAACAATTTCTCGCAGCCGTTCTTCCTGAGAACTGCCAAACAACCAACAAAACCCCAGTTCCTCTTCCCTTCTCCCTCTCTCCCCGCAACTAAACCTACGCCCTCTGCCACCCTGGGAAGTTCACGTGACCCTCTTTTATTCTGCATGACCCTAAACCTCACCTTAACCTTACATATTCACCTATAAATATGTATAAAGAAAAATAAAGACCCTAACTTATTCCACAGCATGGCAGTTGAGCAGCTACCTGATGTCTTACGATAGCATACAGGCGCTGTATTTTGAACTAAGGAAGTAAAACTGATTTTGAAGGAAACGTGGCAACACACCCCGTATCATGACAACATCCACCCCCGTCCCTCTAAAAATAAGCGCATTACACGCACACACAAACACTATATATATATATATATATATATATATATATATATATATATATATATATATATATATATATATATATATATATATATATATATATATATATATATATATATGTGTGTGTGTGTGTGTGTGTGTGTGTGTGTGTGTGTGTGTGTGTGTGTGTATCAAGACCTAAAATTATTATTTGTCACATCTTATTTTCAAAGAGGAATGCCATATATGGAACGTGACAGATCGTGGGCAATGCAGGCTATTCACACACCTATAACGGGGCCACATGAATGGAATTTTGCGAAACAGAAGTCGTCTAAAGTCAAAATACGAAAATTTATAATGGAAAATGTAAGCAACGGTGCATCATTTTGTGAGAATTATTGAGAACACTGGATAACATTGCAAAGTCCTAAAATTACAAAATAAAGAAAACATAAATATGAATGTGCAGCGAAATCAAATGAAAATGAACGAAATCTTGAGTAGGCATAAGTACTATGATTACTAGTTAACTGATTGAAGCCTCTCAACCGATTATTAATTGATATTTCACATAATTAAGACCTGGAATCTCTCTCTTTTCTTCATCTTTGCTACATGTGTCTAATTGCATTCCTACATACTCTCCTTTTACGCTAACTGCGCAAAACCCAAGCAAACTCGATCGACTCAGAGCGAAAACAGATTGCGTTCAATCACGCACCAATGTCTTTTCCCACAAACACTTTAAAGTCCCCTTGGAAATTTTCTAGATGCTTACGAAAGGAAGAAATAAACTTAAATAAATAAAATCTCTATGTGGCTTCCTGAATATCTACGAACTACTTATAATTAGCATGGCCGTCCCCAAATAATAAACGTACTGGTCAGCTACTTTTATATAGCATGCAATTTTGTGTCATGTGAATATTAAATATCATATATTCTAAAACGTCAACCTCCTCGTTCATTTGTCGAGTCACTTATTTTGCACCTCACTGATATATAAGGGGGAAAAAAGCACCAAGCGCTCGTTGCAAGTTAATACTATTTTTATTGAATTCCTCAACGTTTGTTAAGTCGCCATCAAAGCAATCAGAATTCTAAATTAAGCAGCAACAACAAAACCAATAAGTGTGGTTTAGGTACGAGATGACAACATAAACCAGGTGAAATTAGAAAATAATATGGAATATTCCATTTCCATAAACCTCATCTCCATTCCTTTCTCCGGGGTCATCTCGGAATAATTCTCGACAGGAGCACCTTGCTTCAAATTGGAATGTGAGGAGGAGCAGGGTAAGGAGAGATGAAAGCAAAAGAGGAAGAAGTGGAGGAGGATGCACATAGAGGAAGGATAACTTTAAAAACTGCGGAAGAATAGAAATACAAGATATGCATGAATGAAGGCCAAATATAAAGGAGCGGAGGAAGAGGAAAAGAGTGAGCGTAGAGTACGGAGGACAAGGAGAACGGAGACTCGAAATGACAAGATAGGTGTTGAGAGAGAGAGAGAGAGAGAGAGAGAGAGAGAGAGAGAGAGAGAGAGAGAGAGAGAGAGAGAGAGGGGGGAGGAGGAGGAATTGGCAACCAAGGAGATGAGTACAATGAAGAAAATGAAAACAAGGATGAAAAGAGAGGAAAAGAGAGGAGGAGTAGGAGAACGTAGAGACGGGGATTCAGAAGGTTCCACGACCTACCAAGGCCTCACAGCTCAATGCGCCTGGAATGCTTAGTGGGTCGCTTCCTGGAATGTCTCGCATTCATTATTGCCGTTATAAGGGAAGGTAAAATAAATCGCCGTCGCTCAGGGCCTTACCATCATTATTAACTTGGCAATTGTAGTGCTGTCGCCTAGGGCCTCCACAGTGTAACATATGATTTGTACGCCAGTACTGATACAGAGAGAGAGAGAGAGAGAGAGAGAGAGAGAGAGAGAGAGAGAGAGAGAGAGAGAGAGAGAGAGAGAGAGAGAGAGAGAGATAAACTTCATATGCTAGCATAACAAATAGGCACCCATGACATACCATCAACTCCGCCTATTTCTCTACGCACGCAATGTATATCACCGTAAAGATGAATGGGACGGACAAACACAAAGTCGCTGTATTTATCATTAACACACTATATCTGTACTTCAGTACTGATATAGTTCATTTCAAGGACTCTGCAGTTAGCCAATAAGGGGGAGGTTCACATCAGAAAACTATTGAAAAGTTGAATGCGAAAGCCTCGAAAGCAAATTCTTCCTACCTGAAAGTGGTCATATAAAGTCACTGTTTACAGATTTTGAGTCATAACTGAGATATTGTTACGTGTGAAAGGTTATAAATATAGGAAACTTCTTAGCGGCTAAATGATTATGAATAAGTATTTCGTGCAAACGAAAAAATTTTTCATAACAGAGAAACATTCAAGATATTGCATCAACAATGACCTTTAACTAAAGGCCATCAAAGTATGCCAATTTCGAATGAAAAATTCATGGGCAATCAAAATTTTTCATTTCCAATTCGTTCTAAGCATTGTTGCTCACATTGGCAGAAAGAGAGAGAGAGAGAAAGAGATTCTCTCTCTACCATGGATATGATCCACAACAGTCGTCTAAGAACTAGGTACATAATTCAATGCTACGCACCCTTCTGTCTCTCCCCATCTGGTTCAAAATTCGAACAGTGGTCGTCCAGCTATAAGACACGCTGCCATCCAAACAACGAGACGAGAGAGAGAGAGAGAGAGAGAGAGAGAGAGAGAGAGTTTGTCTGCCAGGTAATTTCCACCATACGCCTACAGCAAAACACACACCCCCTTCCTTTCCTTAGCTGTTGTACGCTCCAAAAAGAAACCACCCGTTTACCGGTTCCTCTATTTTCTTTCATATATCGTTGGGGTTAACCCCCATGAAAAGACCTATGGCCTTTAACCCCTGAATTGAAGAAGGGCTTCTCACTCACCCTGAACATTTCCCACGGTCGCACTCGATTTCGAAGGATGACGCCCCATAGGATTACACTCTAATTGATTGAGCTCCAATAACAAGGCTTGTGCAATGGGACTTCCTGCACTGTAATAAAAGGATATAACTCTTCCACTATACTATACTATACTATACTATCAAGATAAACTTTGTTTCGCACGTCTTTGTAGACTATTCTCGCTAACAGTCCAACAACGTCACAATGCTGAAGACCTCTCCGACTGTTTAGCTTTGTCTTGAACATCTGACCCGCAGAAAACGGTGTGACGACTGTTTTTGAGTGGGAATAACAAGGAAAGCAATAATATGTAGAGGTGCGCTCGTATCGCGACAGAAATACTGAGGTGCATATTCCTAGAAGGATGGTAAAGAATCATGTGTAATGAGCCTTTTCCTTTTTCACATCATCTGTATTATCTGTAATTCAGAATATCAAGTATGATATTTTTTGTCCATGTAAGTAAAAACCGCTCGATAAACAATAATCATTCTAACAATCTTATTACGCTAAGGTCCATGGGTGAGGCATACTAATCCCTAATCTAGCCCAGGCCCGATAAAATCATAAAACAATAGGGAAGGAGTTAGAGGGTGGGATGGGGGTGTTTAAGCGTAGGGCTTTGAAAGTCGAGGGCCGAGAGCGACAGACCCGACGCTTTTAGGGTTTATTTTCGGGAGGAGCCTCAACACGAGTGTCACGGGAGAAATGCGAAATCAGGTCGTTGTAAATGAGATTTTTTCAACGTGCGCAGCAGCTGACCAGTGAAAACTAATCCTTCGAAAACGATTCAGTATCATACATACATAGTTGAATGATGTTTAAAATAAAAAAAAATCAATATGAACTACAAACCCTTTTGGAAAAAAGGCAATCAATACGCTCAATAATTAACTTTTATCACTGTCTAAATCCATAACATAATATAACAAAATAAGAACTTGACCAAAAACAAAATACAAATAAAAAATTACCCCGTGTTTTACTTTTTAAAGTATTCATGTTCACTCAAGACTCTTTAAAAGATCCAGTTGAAAAATCCACAACTGCATGCAGTATACCCAAGTTAAAGCTGTCTCGTCACGGAAAGAACTTCTTTGCTGCACATAATTATCGGACTGATGCCACCGATCTGATTCAGGCACTTTTAGATAAGCAGAAAGTCTTTAGTGTGGCAAAACACACACACGTACTAACAAACGCACGCACGCACAAACACTCATTATATATATATATATATATATATATATATATATATATATATATATATATATATATATATATATATATATATATATATATATATATATGTATATATATATATATATATATATATATATATATATATATATATACAGATGTATATATATATATATACACACACACACACAAAACACACACACGGGTATGTGTATGTGTATTTCTACCGTCATACCTCTTTGCGCTTCAACAATGCCTTCACAGATTGCTAAACTGAAATTATAATTCCCTTTAATTTACGATTCTATCAATAATCACAGTACAAGTACTGCGCATGTAGATCTAATATTCTTCAAGAACTTAGTATATCAATCAATATACAACTGAAACGCGAGAGAGAGAGAGAGAGAGAGAGAGAGAGAGAGAGAGAGAGAGAGAGAGAGAGAGAGAGAGCGGGCAATGGATAAGTGAAGTAGTATGTCTGGAACAATTAACGAACAGCACAACTGGGAGAAGTGTAAAGTATGAGAAGGACCTATCGGGAGAGACGGGCTTTGGGGCAGTACAAAAATGAGGTAGGGAGAGTAACAGTGGGGATGGAGGGAGAGAGGGAGAGTAAGTGGAGAGCAAGAGGGGAGGGGGGGGGTGTAGGCAAAGGCCGTCGACCGGCATGACCTTGAAATCCTTTTATTTTTTTTCACTGCCTACAGTAAGAAAACCTCCTGTAGCTAAAGAACAACAGCGCAGAAATTATTCCTGAGGACAAAATCGTAAGTTGACTGAAGCTATTCGTTAACTTGAACGAGAGAACGACCTCCAAGGCGAGTCACTCTAAATGCACCACCGCAATGTACTCTTGGTCTTTCGCCTCTGCGCTGGCGATCAGGTAAGGCTACCCGAATGTAAAGGAACGTCGAACCCCGATACAGGGACCCACTTCACATCAAAGAGTAGGAGTAGGAGCGAGGACTGAGGCGATATAAAATATATATTTTGTGACGTCAAACATCTGGTGAGAAGTGAGAAGGGCAAAGAGCGAGTTAGTGTGACACAGCATTCACCCTATCTAAATATGAAGATGCAAGCATATATAGATCGTAGTCCCAGTATGCTGGTTTGAGCGTTTTCCTTATTACAGTAGTAACCATGCTTACGCAGGGTGCTCCAGAGACCAGAGCCCGACCTGGCACTAGGCCATTTAAGTTCAACAAGAGCGACAAGCAGAGCAAGTTCAAAGTAACATCTCACAATGCTCTTATTCCAAGAACGAAGACCGTTCACGGAAAGAATAATCATTCAATTTCAGAAAGACGAATATAGATTAAGAAAGGAAGAAAAATATCAAATATTCGCAAATATTTACTAAATTCTTGCTGCCCTTGTAAAAACTATCGAAACTTGAAACAAGCGAACAGCAAAGATGAAAGCGGAAGAGCAAATAGAAGAAAAAATGAAGAAAGTGAAGCGTATCATCTTGTTATCACCAGGAGCGTGTCTCAACGCCGCCTCCCAGGGCGAGAGTCAATATTTTGCAAATTTCCTTGACAAGTTCAACATGGCTCTTATCGACACCCACAGGTCAGCCGTCACGAACCAATTCGTATTCATGAAGAATATATTCACTCGTATTTTGCTCAAAGAAGAGAGATATATACTGTGTGTTCAAGTCGAATCTCGTACACTTGTAAGTCAGCTGATGTATTCAAAACTAATCACGTCATAGGTGTCTCACATTTACATTTTCGTTAGAGCACTTCAGTTACCACCATGGTCTGACTCAACCTGCAATACATGTCACGTACAGTAAGCGCGTGCTTTTATTTTAGCAGAGCCTGGTGCGTTTGAAACCTTTGATGTTGTAACGCCAGGTGCATAAACCAACCGATGAAGTGAGTCTGCAACGATGTTACATATGTACAGGATCATTTGTTTGTAAATTATTTCAGATCATCTGTTATTTTCATCGGTAATATTAGCCGGTTTAAAGACACAATCAATTTCTGGAAGATGTTTTTCTGGACATTCTATTATGTGAGAGCATAACGTCATACTTACAGACTTTTTGGTTGTTTGTTTCTTAAAATGCGTGCACATTTTGGAAAATAATAATAAAAATATAAACAAAAATTCAATATGATAATAACATATAAATAAATTTATCTAACATCCAAAAGCAGACTTAATTCCATTATAGAAATGGTGCAAAAAGAGTAGCTTGTCCCAGAACCGCAAGAGCAAAGCCGGCCACCTGCCAGGCGAGCGTAATATGAATAGAAGCCATTATCAAAATTGGAGCAAAATCCTAACTCGATTAAGCCACGGACGTGTCCGGTCCACCTCACGAAGTAGCATCATACTCTGTTGGCTTTAATTAAGGCAGGTGGAGATTAAACGGGTCATGTATGTGTCAGCACGGGCCCTTGCCCCCCGGCGGCTCATAAGTGTGGCGTGAGCTATTGAGTGAGGGTCAAGGAGGACGGATGTGGACCACTGAACTCATCCCAACGAACAAAGGCTGAGACTAAAAATGTATACTACAGTACTTCATTCTATAGGAAATCGAAGTTACAATGGATTCAGATGTTAGTTAATGTTGTTATTAAGTTAGTCTATTTGAAAATTTGCAAGAAAATTGAATGTTCGGTTAATAGAGGTAAATAATGAAACAATAAACGTTCCTAAAAATACTGCACAAACTAATGAATACTGCTACCTAATATTTAGTCTCGCATATCTAACAAATAAAACACCATAGCATGCACGATTAATGTTAACAAAGATACCAGGTCTTCTTATTAGTCAACTATCACATAATCAAACATTCTTCTGCACTGCTAGCTTACCTGATGAAAATCTTACTTGCCCATATGTCCGTTCAAATCACGAGTTCAACGAAATTAAAAATTGAGAGAGAGAGAGAGAGAGAGAGAGAGAGAGAGAGAGAGAGAGAGAGAGGGGGGGGGAATTAATCTCAATATTTCCCTTTACATCTTATCTTCTTTTGAAATTCAACATTGACCTCAAATGCCAGGGAGTCATTCACGATTACAAGCCTCATACTCTGACCACCCTCCCCCACCCCTGTCCCTCCTAACTCCCCCTCACACGACCGGCAAGAAGGCCCCCAAAGACTTCATCAGAAAGATGAAAAGCCTTAATTCGGCTTTCGATGACAGATGACGGCAATCCATATAATTAAGGACACTTAAATAATAACGAATCTATTCAGCGCGGCCTTGAGTAATAGAGACAAATGTTCCACTTGCTCGAGTCGTCAACTTCCTTCAGAGGCGCTCCAGCAATGCCTTCGTCAGGAAGAAGATGGAGGAGCAAGACTACAAGTGTATGGGTGACATGGGATATGCTTACAAGAATGTATACAGTGTAGTATCTCTTCACATCTACACAACAGTTTCCCATTGAATAAAAAATTTCCATGTAAATTCACATACAAAATTGATTAACATTTATCACCATGGTTTCATCAATAAAAAAACCGATAAGTCGTTTTCCACCTCAAGAACAGAAGGAAAAATTGCCAAAAAGAAGCCATTTAACGTTCCTGATTTCGATACATGCAGAACAAATAATGTAATGGGAAAAGATGTGGTGATGCGAGACCGCCTGGGATTTACTCGGTCGAACATCTTTCTGTAACATTACTGGGGTGGAACTGGAGTCAAAACACTGGGTGCGGAACGCCAGTGAACAGCCTCTCCTCTCTCTCTCTCTCTCTCTCTCTCTCTCTCTCTCTCTCTCTCTCTCTCTCTCTCTCTCAAATGGTTCCGGCGGATTACAGACGCACGTGAAGTTTAATTTAGAAGACTCTTGAAGGTAAGCATGCCGCCAAGCTACGTTCCCTTCATTGATCTCGGAGCTAATGGAGTGTATATATGCACAATCATGCCAGCTTGATGAGAGAGAGAGAGAGAGAGAGAGAGAGAGAGAGAGAGAGAGAGAGAGAGAGAGAGAGAGAGATTTAAGCCAAACTCACTCGAATTACTATACTCAGGCAGTGTTCTCACAATAATGATACCAGAGGGTTTTAGCAACACTTCATCACGAATGGCACGAGGCGAGATCCGGGATAAGACAACACCGAAGGGGATATAAGAAAACGATCTAGAACGAGAAGAGAATTGTAATATCTCAGGATATGCAAATGAGTGCCACAAACTCATTTCGAGAGGGTTTGGGAGGCAGAGGGGTGTATACTTGTGCCAGGTGCATCCTCATGTTTTATTCTCAATAAAGGTGAAGGGCAAAACAAGGTACCTTTTATGGGAAAGGAAACCCTGGAACGTAACTCAATTTAGTTCAGGGAAATTCAATAAAAACCAATTAGATGAAGGCGAACTTTAACGTTATTCAACCAGACGAAAATTTTCAAACAAGATTCTTTCATAGAAGGCAAAATTTGAAGAAATGTTATGGCAAATGACAAAACACACACAAAACTTGCAACAAATCATTAGTTCAAGATCTTGACGTGAAGAAGCGCCTGGAAAATTCCCGAAAGATCAGAAGCAAACGAGAGGCCTTTGATTCCGATGCAAAACGAAAGCATGCGAACACAAGAGGCGAAGGTAAAAGAGGCCTGGGATGTTGTTTCTATTATTTAAAGATGATGGCCTAGTACTGTAAAATATGGGGAGGAAGTGTTTTATTACAGCTTGACCATGAATGTATCGAAGCACTTGGTAGAAATGGATCTCGGGACCCATCAGCTGTTAAGACCTGAACCAGCGGTACACCAGAGCACCAGGTAAGCTGGGACACCGCTCAATAAAGGCTTCTGAAAGGTCTCGACTTCAGTGTGGGTTGATACCAAAGAGAACATGGGTCCCTTATTGTTATTATATAAACCTGGCCTTGTGCCTGCAAGGCAGCTCTCGCCCGTAATGGTGTCTCAAGGAGTGCCAAAATAAGGTCGCTCACAACGAAAGCCATTCCAGTGGCGATAATTGACTAAATATAACGCAGGTTTCGTGGTGCAAGTGTACATTCAAGTTAAGTTACAGATGCATTTCCGGTTCTGATTTAATACTTAATATAACAAAAAAATCTAAAGAAAGCTATTTTAACACCGATCAGTCATTCAAAATAGTTTTACTTCAAACTTTTCTATCCAGAAAATCTTACACCTATCAATGATCCCGACCGTTTTACCTCTATTATCTCACAAGTAGTTTGGATTATATATTCAGTGTACGTAAACACCAAGCCTACACATACAATCATAAATATACATTTATGCAAAATCTGTCTGAAACAAACTTTCAAATTATATTTTATCGTCCGCCGCTGGTGAAGCTTTTCATCACAGCAGATTCCATACTTGCTCGAGAAATCGCATCTTCACAACTTTCCAGCTCAAGGCTCTCCTAATATACTATCACACTTTCCAGCTTTTTCATTCCAAAGCGAAGAGTTATCACGGAATCGCATAGTAAATTACAGTGTATTGCTGAGAGCACGATTTACTAATTCTCCTGAGTTATATATAAAAACATTACTGTTACTGCCTTCCAAAAAACACGTTTATATATATATGTATGTATGTATGTATATATATATATATATATATATATATATATATATATATATATATATATATATATATATATATATTACGTGTGGGTGGCTAAGAATTCATGATTCTTGCTGCTGTCGGGTCCTGCTCTCCTTGTTTTCTTCGGTCAGGACTAGATAAAGGCACTCATCCGCCGCCTGTCCCACTAGGCGTAGAAAAAGACTTAAAAAGTCTTACCAAATGCTGCCCTGCCATTAAACCAATAAAACAGATCTATTTCATAACAGGCCTGGTAAGGCAGACTGAAGCAGAATATTATTCTAACTCCAGTCTTTTATTAGAGCCTTGGAAAGGCAGGCCTTCCTGAGAGATGCACAAGCAACGGGATCGACTTTGGAATTCTATGTCATTTCTATGTTCGAGAGGAACCCCGAAAGGTCGGGTATTTTGCACTGATATCCATATACCTTAGCAGTAATGAAGCTCCCACCACGATAAAATACTAAATAAATGAATTCACTTATTTGGTGAAGATGATGTAATTCACTTACTTCACGAAAATATTTTAACTTTCAGGAAAACAGTAAAAAAACATAAAAATAGTAAAAAGCGCTTTGATGATCTATACAAGAGAGAGCGAGACAGACAGACAGGCAGAGAGCAGAGCAGTCTTAATGTCAAATCAAGACAGGCAAATAAGAAATCCATCAGCCAGAACCAGATGGTATCAAATGGCAAAATGTAATCAGAAGACATCTTCCTTGTCTCCCATTATTCTTGTGGGATTCCCTCATCGAAAAAATAGGTGAAATGTGTTCAAAAGGCCACTGAAGACTATACTTATAATGGAATAATAATTAAAAAATCAAGCCTTCCGATTACACACCTTTCCTCACACACACACACACACACACACACACACACACACACATACACACACACACACACACACACATATATATATATATATATATATATATATATATATATATATATATATATATATATATATATATATATATATATATATATATATATTATGACTCATATATCAGGATCGAACCCAAGTCTTTCAATTGAAAGACGAGACTGCTTTGTGGCCTGGTTGGCAGCGGTCTCGTCTTTCAATTGAAAGACCCAGGTTCGATCCTGATGTGAGTCAGAAATTTATTACTGTTCCACACCTAATTGTGTGTTGATTATTTCAATCACATATTCACTCAGAGAATATATATATTTCCATGTGTGTATATATATATATATATATATATATATATATATATATATATATATATATATATATATATATATATGTTAGAGGGAGTGTGAAGAAAGCGTAACGTCTGTATTAATTGTGTGTGTGGGTACACCAGCCAGCCACTCATAATGAACGGACATTCCTATGGAACGAGGCAAAACAGCAGGAACTTGGCAAGTTTCCACGGAGTAAAATGTCCCTAAACGGACCACAGGGAAGAGAGAAATAAAATACATCAATCATCATAAATGTCCTCCATTCAAGGGGAAAACGGCCTGACCTCAGTTGCTACAGCCTTCCTGGGCGACGACAGCAGTTTGGCGTCGCCGACCACCCTGAAATTGTTTGTCAACGGGTCATATTACGTAGCAATGATCCCTTTGATGTCACCGCCTCCAAACAAAAACTCTGAAGAAAGACCACAGAAAGAGCGGACAAACGAAGCTCTAAGGGACATGAATTTCCTAACGCAGCTGACGACGTGAGCTCTGTGGGAAATTAATTTCCTTAAAAAGCTGGTAAATTAAACTCTATGGTAAATGAATGACCATAAACAGAGGAAAGGAGTTTGATTAGCGCAAAAGTAATGCCGTGGTGCAGACTCAATGAATTAACATAAAATAGGGAAGCTTTCTTTATAAAAGA
>NC_089749.1:35274569-35289569 GCF_040412425.1 Macrobrachium rosenbergii | reverse complement strand
ATCACCATCATCATCATCGACATCATCATCATCATCATCTAAACCTGTGTCGTGTAAATTCATCCTATTATGACGTCACCAGCATGGCTGCTGAAGATCTCTTTCAGATTTCCGTGTTCCAGAAATAAGATGAATACCTTTCTTCATTCGTGTGGACTGTTACTCAAAGTATACAGGCATACACACGGACACAGCAGGCTATTAAGCAAATATTTGTATGGAGGTATGGAGTTGATATGTACTTGTGCAGAGTTATTAATAATAAATTAATAATAACTTCTGATTACATATCATTTACTTTGACTTCAAAAGTACTTTGAAAACAGATTACTGTCGAGTTATTTAACTGATAAAACATAAAAACAATACATAATGATGAAATGTTCAAAAGCGTTTGGATAAAAATGATTTGTACTTTGTGTGGAATTGTTTAGTTTAAATAAAATGATTGAAAGCTAAAACCCTAAACTCATGAGGATATATGATGAAAAGATATAATCAAAAGGATCCTTTCAACATCTCGTCAGTTCAAAAGGCCTCTTCTCTTTTCCTTTCATCTCTTTTAAAAAGAAGATAAACGGACATTTTCTCAACTCTTACACTTTCGCCTGCTTCGGTCCGGGCAAAGTAAAGACGATGAGTCCCGGCGTTTACTTTGTGCGAGGGAGGCAGGGCATACTAACCCCCTCAAAATTCCCAGCAAACACCCCCTCTTTCTACTCCTCTCACCTTGCCCCGGGCATATCCGGGGGTGGAAGCGGGCCACAAGATTAAACAAGAATATTGTTCTAAACTTTGCAGTCCCAAACTGTCATCCAAAATGCATCGAAAGCCTGATAGAATGCAAATTGCGATGATGGAAAATGTTGGGGGGGAGGGGAGGGAGATGAAGATGGTAGAGAAAGCTGTAAAGGAGGAAGGGGAATTGTTAGGAAGATGGTCGAATAGGGTAACATAAAAGCAGCAGCCATTATCGTGGATTACGGACTCATTTCATCCCATGCAAAATGATCACGGACAAATAAAATTTCATAAAAAACCTTATTCCAGAGACAAGAAAATTAAAATAAATATTCAACATACGAGAGAGAGAGAGAGAGAGAGAGAGAGAGAGAGAGAGAGAGAGAGAGAGAGAGAGAATGAACCTAACCAACACCAGGCACCGAGGATGATACTACGCCTAAGCGGTAACGGTCCATTGGCAGATAATTTTCATGTCATGAAATTTGACACCTGACGGCGGCAACGCTTGACGTTTGTGTGACAGCTGATACGGACAATTGTGACTGTGGATAAACCTACCCGGAAAAACAACCTCCCATCCCCATTAGAGATAAAAGAAAAGACTGGCTACACATGATCCTGAGACCTTAAGTGTCTACCATATTCAAATATTTATTTGCTTATCTAGAAAAAGAATTCTATTTTCGTATTTCAGCAAAACTAAATCTAAGAACTCGTGATTATCTAGACACTGTTTGTGACTTTTACAAGTAAGGAATAAACACTATTTTCAGATTCCACAAGAAAAGCACAAACAACATAAGTTGCTTTGCTCAAAACTATTCCATATATGAGTATATTAGATGATAACATAGGAGTAAAAGAACAAAATCTAATGTAAGTATAAGATGATAACATAATTGAAAAAAATATCAATAACCACCAAAAATATAAAAACTGGAGTAGAAGGACGGTATAGGCTACCTTGCAGAGTAAAAGAACAAAAACCAGAATAATGATTAAGAGCGATTACTTTACATCTGGTTGAAAGAAACAAGTTTTCTTTAGACAAACTATTAAAATAGCGGCGGCTTCATCATCAATTGAGAACATTTTCGTCAAACCCCACCAGCACTCTCTCTCTCCGGTCAAAACTGTATCATCCGCATGTCTTCCCAAGTACCATTTAGCTTTTCTTTTCCCGGTTTTTGTTCATCTCCCAATAAACTTCACCGTCTTCCCTAAAGCACTCCACTTCAAGTCCAACTGATCGAGTTCATACGCGTGTGTGTGTGTATATATATATATATATATATATATATATATATATATATATATATATATATATATATATATATATATATATATATATATATATATATATATATATATATATATATATATGCTACGTTATTGGTTAACGATTTGTGATCGATCCCACGGGAAAAAATGTCTTTGCGTTAAATTGACGTTAAACACATTGTAACCCTCTTAATCCCAGTATTGAATTATTTACTTAGTGGTTAGGAAACTGTGGTGGATCGCAACCAGAGTGAAAGAAGGCATAGAGCTAATAACCTCATATGTATGTGTATACATACGTACATATATGCTTAAAAAATCACAGTAGATGCACGTGACTTCAGTGTATAAGCGAATCCCACAGGAGAATGACAGGCAGAAGTTCAGTACCAGTGCCCAGACGATGCGATAATAAACGTGAAAGCGCTTGGTACTGAACTTCTGCCTCTCATTTCCTGTGGGACACGTACACACACACACACACACACACACACACACACACACACACACACACACACATATATATATATATATATATATATATATATATATATATATATATATATATATATATATATATATATATATATATATATATATATACTATATATGTGCGCATGTATGTGTGTTTGTATGTATGTACGTATGTATGTATATAAATATATTATGCTTGTTTATAAGTGGTAATGATTAGAGACCTCGAACCCATTTTATGAGGGTTCAATATATGCAAGAATTGCGGCACTAGACAAGAGAAGCTGCTTTGTTTTTTGTCTTCAGTGGCGCACCTTTAAAAGGTTCCTTCGCATAGAGAAAGACCGCTAATTATAAAAAGCAATTAGTCTCATAATGACAAATCGTGAGTGTAATTCTACCGTAATAGCACTGCAAAGTTAAATAATATTAATTTTCCCACTGATAAACAATTTTCTTTTTATCTTCTCTCGCTGGCGAGTGATTTCTCTTTCTCTCTTCCTCTTCCGTTTTAGAACTTGAGATTATATAAATCCATTGCAAAATGCCCTTTAGTATTCATGCCAATTGAGTAACATGATTAGATAAATCTTGTCTCGGATTAAATTCTATTAACATTTATTAACACGAAACTAATAATAATGTTCTATAGAATAAGAAACGAAAGGTGTACCCATTTATTTTATCCTGGCTGAGCTTCGAGACGTTACGTCACATGCTGAAGGTCAGAGCTTCCCGTCTCAACCCCCTTGTATATTTAATGTCACTATCGACGGCGTGTGTACTCTTTAGTAAAAAAAAAAAAAAAAAAAAAAAAAAAAAAATTCAAAATGGTTTTCTTGAGCAAAGTGCCAAAGGTAAAAATATAAACTGACGTCTAGAGAGCATCCAGTTCTAACTCTCAACCACCTGAGAGGAAAAGTGATCAAGGCCAAAGACGAGCCAAAAGCAACGACACATGATGGAAATAATACATGAAAAAACAGATAGGCCGAAGAGAAACATCCCCATGCTTAAATAACAACGTCCGTCGTTTGGCGCAATGACTCGCATTGTCATTTCACAAAATGATTCTCATTCTCCTTCGCCTTTGACCAAAGCCCCGAACATAATCGAATGCCCTGAATATCAGCATGAGGGTTATTTTCCAGAGCCTAAAAGGTATCCTATAGTTTTTAGCTGATATATGTGAACATTTCCAAGGGACTGGTAAGTAGGGTTTAGCACGCCCCAGCTTTTAGAAAAATATAAATGCAGAGACATGAGCATTTATATTATTCATATTATAAATAACATAAATCACTTTTAACTGAATTAAACATTATACAATTATGTATCACTGCGCTTAACAAGATATGATATATGAATGTGCATGCATTGCACTTATAAATATCCATGTAAACATAAACCACATCTTTAGAACAATTCACAGGATGCATATCACTTGCAATTATTCATTTCCCTTTGTGTCTGCAATTCAATTATCGGAGCGGAAGTCGCCATAAGAGGTCCAGTAATACAAACATCAAAGTAGGTATTTTCGTTCTTTAGTATACACACACACACATATTATATATACATATATATATGTATGTATGTATGTATGTATGTATGTATGTATAATGTGTGTGTGTGTGTGTGGGGCAGGGAAAAATGGAACACTGAGTATAAATCCTGACTGGTTTTACCTTTGATGTTCTGTTCTACGACATCTCCCGAAAGACTGATGCATGATTGTAGAACTTTAAAATATATATATGCTAAAGTGACATTACAAACAAACACAGACAGCTGGATAAGATATTCACAACTGCTCAGTGTAAGAAAAGGGAGGAACAATGAGCTCAGCGTCTGAGATCAGTGATTCATGTACAGTACAAAGCTTGCTTCTCTATGCGTGTGGACTCCGCCTTTGCTTAGGCCCGGGTAAATACCGTTCTTCAAATCCAAACGTTACAAGTTTCTTTTGGCTGATATACATATTATTACAAAAGTTTTCGTCTATAAAACTGGATTCTGTAATCTTTCTTTCCAGTATATTATTAGAACACACCATCTTTTTAGCCCTGTCCATTGATACCATGGTAGTTGTCACTAAAATGAACGAAAACAGCACTGTTCCCAGTCTCTATCTTATAGTTTTTATGCTGCTCTGCTTTCTTTTCCAATGAATTTCCAGTTTACCCAATATGAAAATTGTCGCATGATTTAATAGGATTCTTTAGTACCTGAAGTGGAATGCTCACCTCAGACACTAAACAGTTTTTTTCCAACATCCTGTTTGTTTCTTTGTCCTGTCACTTCAGCACGCATATTGTCAATTCCTGCTACTATGTATCAGTCCTCTTGAAGATGTCTAAGATAACTCAAGACGAAAGCAGTTAGGATGTACTGGTCAGGATTTAGTTAGTTTTTCAATATAATTCCCATAAAATCATTAGCATAACATGACTGCGATGCACACAGCTGACAGATCTTTTATTCTAGGGGATAGAGCATACGATATCAACATAACCACACACACACATACATATGTTTTATAGTTTCTAAAGCCTTTATTACTTCCCTTTGCACATTATAAAAATTTAAAAGAAAGGCAGGAAGATCTGTGGATGGTGCCTCAGGGTAAAAAAAAAAAGGAGTTCGAGTATCTTTCAGCCCTCATTCGATTTCACCCTCATAATGAAATATGCAATCGAAACCAACCCCGTATTCAGTTTCAATCGATTACCCACTTCTCTATTAGAACCTGATATACACCCTTTTCATATTTCCTCTTTAATAATAATAATAATAATAATAATAATAATAATAATAATAATAATAATAATAATAACTTTTCTTAAAGTTCCAACTTTGAAAAACGAAAATGCGCTCCCCTTAAATTTCCCGCTTTAATAATAATTCCTTTTATTAGTCATTTCTTCTTGATTTTAATCTGCTGGTGCTCTCTCTCTCTCTCTCTCTCTCTCTCTCTCTCTCTCTCTCTCTCTCTCTCTCTCTCTATTTTTCCAGCGTTGATGAGCAGGCCTTTCAGTTTGACAGGTACGTACGTCTCCCTCTCTCTCTTTCCCTTCACGTCATTATGACAACTTTCATGACAACTTTTGACAACATCTCGTGAACTTATCCCGCTTAAAGGAAACAGCATAATAGCTCGCTCGCTCGCTCTCTCTCTCTCTCTGTTCAGTGGCCCCCTTCTTCAGCCCCCTAACCTTGCAAACCCACATCTTGATGACAAGATGGTTTTCCTGTTTGATTTCACTCCAGTCCCAATAGTTCACCCTCTTCCAGATCGGGATAGATTCGTTGGAATAGACAACAGGAACAGATCTCGGAGACAGACCGGGGAATAACAGTAGATGTAGAAAGGCCATGGGCATTAGCCCCGAGGGTGGAATACAACGCATCCTCCCATTCACTCATTTTTCATGGATACTTTTCTTTATGTACATTCAAAAATGAAAGTACAGCTGCTGAATAAGATATATATACTACCTACAATCTTTATAGAATTGCTCTTAAGTGATACATTGACACAAGACACCAAGATGTGACTCCAAGAAATATTGAAGCTGAAAGCTCGCTCAAACCATGGCACCCTTGCTGCTGGGGTGTCATGGTTTGGCGAGCGACCATAAGGCTTATTAGGTATCAGAAACAATAATCGAGCAAAAATAAAGTATATCTATTCATGAAATCAACTGACAACGTGGAATCGGATAGCCTTCAATAAATCAGTAATTACATTGATCCAAGATTCATCCACCCCATCTGAAGGAAAAGCCTCCTTTGAAGGAAAAGACCTCATCCGTAATCAAAGGGAATCCTAAATCACTGTCGTGGATACCATCCTTAGAGACGGCCACCACACACATATATCTGGATGTCTCCTCCTCCTCCTCCTCCTTTTCTGTTATGCTTAGCTTTCGTTTCCTCATGCAATGTGAAAAACTTATTTCTTATATATTTCTCACTTCAGTAAAGATCAAATTCGATTCTACTTCGTTGTCTTAACCATTGCTGAGATCCTGAAATCTATACTACGGATGTTAATACAAAACGAGAGAGAGAGAGAGAGAGAGAGAGAGAGAGAGAGAGAGAGAGAGAGAGAGAGAGTAAAATAATTGATTAAAGAGATAACGCATCACGAAAGCAAATGCGATTCACATAAAATAAAACACATTTCTTTCTGCGAAACACGTGATTAAAGAGATAACGTGCTTTTATTCCCATTTTTGAAAGGGGTAAGCAAATGCCTTCTTTGAAGGACTTTTTGATTTGGCAGACCTGTGGTCAAATCGTCCCTGCCTGACACACCCCCGGTACAAAATCATACCAGACAACGCCCTTCTCCCCAGCAGCGAGAGTTATTGCGCGGGTATGGCGAAGTTCGAGACGTGTGAGATGTTTGTCAAACACTTTGTTTTTGTGTGTGTATTTAGTCTGTAACATCCATTTGCTTTTTAAGCAAACCTATCCGTTGATTACATATATAATCCCGGGATGTCTATATATCAGCCGGCTTGCGGGATTGAACCCGCGCCACAGACCTCTATAACCGACTATATCTAATATATATATATATATATATATATATATATATATATATATATATATATATATATGTGTGTGTGTGTATGTGTGTGTGTGTGTGTGTGTGTGTGTGTGTGTGTATGTGCGTCTGTGTGTGTACATAAAGATAATTTATACCTAAACACACACACACATACATGTCCTGAAAACAATAATTGCATCGCGTACCTAATGCCATGAGGCTCAGGCGAATAAACAAACAAATATCTCACTCATCTGCATGAATATATCACCCAATTAACTTCAATCGCACCGAAGCGCTTATTGAAGCCCTCTGACATAGTTAACTGTAACTGATATACAATTATAATAAAAAGAAATTTACTGCAGGTTTTTTCGTGAGGCAGAAGGGACATTATCTGGCCCAATTCTAGAGGACTATGGAAGGAAAGAAGAAGAGAAAGCTACGGAACAACCTCTTGAAAGACAGAACATTGTGGACAAATAAAACAAATAATAAATGCGCCGACTTTTCTTCGCTGCAATCGAGTTTTCTACACAGCCGCTACGGCGTATAATGAAAGCCACCGAAAATAGATGTATCTTTCGGTGGCCTCGGGTATAATGCAGTATAAGCCGCCACCCATGAAACTTTAAGCACAGTCCGGTGGTGGCCTATCCTATATCGTTGCCAGAAGCACGATTATGGCTAACTTTAACCTTAAATAAAATAAAAATTATTGAGGCTTGATGGCTGCAATTTGGTATGTTTGATGATTGGAGGGTGAATGATCAACAAAACAATTTGCAGCCCTCTAGCCTTAGTAGTTTTTAAGATCTGAGGGCGGACAGAAAAAAGTGCGGATAGAATAAAGCGCGGACAGAATAAAGTGCGAACGTACAGACAAAGCCGGCACAATAGTTTTCTTTTACAGAAAACTAACAAGTAAAGCGCCGAAGTTTCTTCAGAGCAATCGAGTTTTCTGTACAGCGTATAATGCTGTATGAAACTCTCAGCACGACCCATGAAGCCTTCAGCCGCGGCCCGGTGGTGGCCTGTGTAATTGGTACCTGTAGTGGTACCAGACGCACAATCCTGGCTAACTTTAACCTTAAATAAAATAAAAACTACTGAGGCTACAGGGCTGCAATTTGGTATGTTTGATGATTGGAGGGTGGATAATCATCATACCAATTTGCAGCCCGCTAGCGGACGGACAGACAAAATGCCATCTCAATAGTTTTCTTTTACAGAAAACTAACAAGTGGTCGGGAAACATTTCTATTGTTTGGACGTCTGGAGAAATTACAGGCTGATCTAGGAGCAAGAGCCCATGGCAATACAAGGCTGGCTTCTTCTAGAACTTACAATGATAAGAAATGCAGATCAATATACCCAGCAGTCTTTTGCGTCGATATTTTTGAAAAACTTATTCTTTTCATTATTGTTATACAGTTTAACGAGACCACTGAGTTAACTTTCACAGGGCTAACCCCATAGCCCCAAGGGTTTGTTCCCAATGATTGTATTAGATCTCATTTAATATGCTGCAGTTTATTTCATTTTTAATAACTGAATATACTGATTCTGACAGATTTTCTTTCAAAGATTTGTGTCCGACACTTGATGTACGGTTTCGGTTGAAATCTAGACTGACATGAAAGATGTGCTTGACTGTCTGTGAGTGGTGCTGTGCGTTTTGGCAGTCAGGGCTGGGCTCTGAGGCTTCCTCGTCAAATGCCTACGGGTCACTCACAGCAGTGTGACAACGGCCATATAGTCGTTTTAACCTTCATGGTATGAAGTAAGTGACAATATGATCAAATAATTAAAAACATCGAGGGAGAGAGAGAGAGAGAGAGAGAGAGAGAGAGAGAGAGAGAGAGAGAGAGAGAGAGATCCAACAACTACACAGAAGAGGTCATGAAACCGACCTACCCTCGTCGCCCTAAAAGAGTATAAAATGCTTCGGAATATATGAATATTCGTATGATGAAAACGCCGGGGGATTTGACAATGGGGATTACTGGGATTCACTTGAATGAATTCCCCCTTTCCGTCCTCCTCCCTTCTACAGCTTCGTTACTGCCGTCTCTCTCTCTCTCTCTCTCTCTCTCTCTCTCTCTCTCTCTCTCTCTCTCTCTAGGGGTGGAGCCGGGCGGGGGAGAGGAGCAGGCAGGAAAGAGATGACTGTGAAAAGGTTAGAGGTCGTAACAAGGAGACGATGTAAGTGTGTAACGACGCTTTACCAAAGATCCAAATCAATTTATTCCCACCGTGATTATTATTATTATTATTATTATTATTATTATTATTATTATTATTATTATTATCACAGTTCTTAAAATTTTAGCTTATTCATTTCACGGTTGTTGATAGCCCCCTAATGTCTCTCATTTCCTGCTATCATTAATATCACTGTAATTGACGCTTATCGTTTAGTCGAGGGATATTTAAATGGCATGCAAGTTATTGTTCTCTTTCGAATGAAAGGCCTCGTGGAGAGACAAACGAGGTCAGAAGCATTGGTCGAATTACTTTTCATCGGTGACGTCAGCGACGCCTGAGGCCTATGGAATGAGTGCCAGGGCACTGGACTTGACAGGCGACAGGAACGCATAAACACGCACGACAATGACGATAATTAGGGCAAAATCACAAGTATAATTACAGCTGTAATTACTAGGAGGATAAAACACGCTAAAACTATGGCAGTAACCTGGAATATCTCCCTTCCGCTCTTAAAAAAATCGTGAAATAACAGAGAAAAAGTAAAAATGCAACGATAAGCAAATAGTGGGAAAGCGGACCCCAAATAGGAAGCACATGTCATAAAACCGTCATCACTGAGAATATAATTTGATGGTTGAAATGACAGCGATGTTTGTGTGCGCTTCGAAGTCACGAAATGGAATATGTTAATACTTTGTTGGAACAAGCAAAGGCCTCTAAGGTTTTCGTAATTCTGACATTTCAATTGGATACTGAAGGCAGGGTTGAATGCAGATCATAGATTGGAATTTAATGTCATTAGTTAATAAATCATTACTTCTTTTTATTATAAAAAGGCATCAAACAAGGAAAATATAGAAAGTGCCGCATTAGAACATTAGACTTCTTTACCTTGCAACTGAAGAAGCTTCACAAGAAAGGAATTAAAGCAGTAATAAGTAGACGAATTAAATAACTTTAACACTGCTGGAGTATTTGCATGACACGTTATTCAAGTAAAAAATGCTAATTTCGGATAAATGAAAATAAATGCGACGACCTTATAAAACGAGTACAAAAATAAGAGATATGACAAAACAACGCAATGAAACTGGACATATGAATATACGTCAGATATATGCGAAAAAGATTTTTACCTGTCAAATAGAAAAGCGCAATAAATTTATTGCGAAGACAAAATACATAAAACCTTCCGTAAAATAAAGACTGATAACAAATGATCATAAAATATCTGCAAAGAGCATTACACAAAACAAATGCACGCCACCAAAAAATATCGCCGAAAAAGAACAAGCAGTTACACCAGCAAAAGCATAAACATACTTAAAATATGTGCAGTCCTGGGAGGAAAGGTATCGATTACGGGAGAGAGAGAGAGAGAGAGAGAGAGAGAGAGAGAGAGAGAGAGAGAGAGAGAGAGAGAGAGCGCAAGGTGAACAAAAAGTAGTTAGAGAGAGAAAAGAGGAAGTGAGAGACGAATAAATCTAGCATACAAGAGTGAGTAGCGAAAGAGAGGGAGTGCTACACGAGCACAGAAAACATCAAGAAAACATACTCTGCACGCCTCTCTCTCTCTCTCTCTCTCTCTCTCTCTCTCTCTCTCTCTCAGTTCCCAGATAAATAAAGCTTCCTTATCTTCTTCTCTGGGTATGTACTTGTTCTGTTACTAACTGCTACTTCATCCATTAACCATCATTAATCTGTTATTTCATTTCTGTGACTTAATATTTCCCCTGCTCTCTCTCTCTCTCTCTCTCTCTCTCTCTCTCTCTCTCTCTAACGTCCTTAGGATAAGACTTTCCCGTCCAACCCATCTATAAACTAATACGTAATTAATAACGCACGGCATCCGATTAGGTCATAATAGGAGAAGAGGGATTATCGATTCAACCAATCACACCGATTCATTAACTATGACCTTCATTAGCATAACTTCTGCGAATCACAGCCATGCCCGTGTCAAAGGTTAAGGGTCAGAGAGAGAGAGAGAGAGAGAGAGAGAGAGAGAGAGAGAGAGAGAGAGAGAGAGAGAGAGAGACTTCCCCAGGTTTAAAATTCCCAAACATTAACTTACCTTGATCCGCACAGAACATTCCCTTCCCATGGATTCTTTCGCACCATTTCCGGGTCTCTCTCTCTCTCTCTCTCTCTCTCTCTCTCTCTCTCTCTCTCTCTCTCTCTCTCTCTGGGTTTAAAATGCTAAAATTTTGCATATATTCTTCTCGTGAAAGCTTACTATATACATCTTCCATTAAATAACTGGTACTTCTATGTTGCAAGATGTAAAATAGTGCTCAAATGTATATTCTAAGAAAAGATAAAAAATATTTTGCTATTCTCTCATTCCTTCAAAGTATAATGTTTCAAAGGAATAATAAATCCTATTAAAAAAAACTAAGTACAAATGAACAAAAATGACTTAAAACTGTTTCCACAACAATGTTCACAAATAACATTATAAGACTACGACAACAGTGTTTTATCTGCCGAAAAACCCCAGCAGTAAACCAGGTTCCACCAGGAAGTATTTTCTCTTTATGGCAGAGGGTAAAGAGCAAATGCTTTTCCGGAGAGTCTGGAAAATGAGTGGAAAGCGAGAGTTCAGAATTAAAAGAAAAGACGAAGGAAAGGAAAACCCCGAGAGATGTGTATCGGCTGCAGTATCAATACGCTCTTTTTCTATTTCATGCTTATCTATCTGTCACCCTTCTATAAACGTACATTTCTTTTCCATTTTTAACTCTCCACATTCTGTATTCAATAGAAATTCACACAGGGTCTACATACACCAACTCCGTATTAATTCGCCCATTTTAAGAGCAAACGTCTTGAAGCAACAATATGACTTTGTTATTCATACACAAACAAAGCTAACACACGCACTCACTTGTACATATGCATCTTGCATAAATGCACCCTGCAGCGGTGCACTCGTACCATATGCAAAATTGCTTTAAAGTGAAAAGTCCTCTACTTCTTCAACTTCTATTCCTGCCTTCTTGCTTTAACTGCGCTCCTCTCCATTACTGGGAAAAATGACGGCATTTTTCGATATTCCCTACACTATTTCTCCTCTTGAACAGGACTTTTTTTTCTCTCTGACAGTTTGAAAAGCAGCCCGCCCACTTAACCACACACCCCCACCGAAACACATCGCTCTCTCTCTCTCTCTCTCTCTCTCTCTCTCTCTCTCTCTCTCTCTCTCTGCGTTTTTCTTACCTGCTATTGACATATCCGTCTAGACTGGCCGAGTTCACATATTTCTTGATAAATTAATTTCGCAATTTATGTAGCGACTTTTTGCTCAAGAGGACGTAGAAAATATTACCTGAGACAGGCAAAATATTCTCGGTGGAAAGGAAAAGATAATGATTTATGGATATCCAGACACAGGGCCTCTGGCCACTTTTTATGAATAGAAGAGTAAAATATCACACATACCAAAGAACCCAGTTTACATTTTTTCTATTTATTTTCAATAAGGAAGCAATTAAATTTCTTTTTTTTACTTGACCCGATTACCAATCATTTCTTTCTTAATGTCAACGAAAAACAACCTACTTCTCTTTGTTTAAATATTTTGAGATGAAAAATAATTTCTTAGAAAATCATAGGTATTAAACAAATATATCACTGCTCGTTTCTCATAACGCGAAGAGAAGAAAAACATAATTATGTGCTGTGACATAAAATAGGCCGTCGAACAAACTCCTGATATAAATATATTTAGTTACACGTTATAATTCTTCCAAATATCACAATGCAACAAAGCACACGAGCAAACGACAACGATAGAATCGGAAGTCACAAAGACAGACTTGCTTCATAGGCTCCAGAGCGTGAATGCCTGCCTTCGAATCTCCATAGCATAGACAGACACCCCAATTACAATCTTGGAACATACTCATGTTCAGGAAAGCTTCAGCACTCATTCAATTCAAAAACGATAAAATATATATATATATATATATATATATATATATATATATATATATATATATATATATATATATATATATATATATATATTACTGTGTATATACATGTATATTCATGTGTAAACATCCATGTGTACGTGAATAGCGTTAAAGCAAAATCAGAGATATTAAAAGAAGTGTTAACAAACCCATTACATGGATAAAGATGGGAAAAGAAGAGAGAGAGAGAGAGAGAGAGAGAGAGAGAGAGAGAGAGTATTTTTTGAAGTTTCATTCCTGTGGGCAGGATTACCTCAAGATCCTGTCCTCAAGGTTTTGAAGGTGATCATTCCCGACTGAGTTTTTTCCCCTCTCTCTTCCCACAAAGGCTGTGGCCCACAACAGTCAACTAACAACTAGGTACACAATTCACTGCTTAGGTAAACAACAATATGCAGGATTTTTGGGGGGCGTTCCCGTATCGCCCTCCTCCTCTGTTTTCACTGTAATTCGGCTGAGCTACAATTGCGTAACAAGGTTGGCTAGTAAAACGAGGGAAAGTCCGTTGGGAGTGGCTAACTGCTTCGAAAAAGACGCAAACGAGGGGAAAGAAAGGGAAAGAAAGTGTCCAAAGAGGGCAACTGTCCCCGGGGACAAAGGGACAAAATACGAAAATATGCGAGCATAATGGTAGAGAAGAAGGGTGGTCTCTCCAGTGGAACGGAAAAACAAGCAAACAAACATCCACACCAATCACATGGGTTTCTCGGAGCCATTTCCGTTCGCTTAATGGCGACCAAAGTTACTTCTTATCTTATCGGCTTTCCTCACTTCCTCTGTTTATCGATAGCAGCCGTAGTAACGCCCTCTACCGAGTCGATCGATTCCGGTTAAATGGGGACGAAATACGTTAGCAAACGGCACTAGACATTACCTGAACATTCTGATTTATCTGTATCGAAAATTTAAAAAAATTCAACCTAAACGTTTATTTAGTTCGTATGAATGTATATGCATGTATAAAACCAGCATTCTGAAAAAAAATTTCATCTCTCTCTGAAAAGAGAATCGTAAAGTTGAAGCTTATTCAGCACTATGAAAAGGTATAGTTCTTGTACCATTTTATGATATATCACTCAAGTCTCTTTGTCCCTATCTTTTTTCTCTCTCTCGTTAAAGTCCAGGATAGAGAAGGCCGGCAATCACCACGATTCAGCCGAGTCCTACAGACGTCATACAGACCAGAGCCAGGCTAAATCACGTCACGAAATTTCTTTCAATCTAAACCTCCTGAATGACAGGAGGAATGCGGCCCATGAGAACTTTGTAGTAAATTACAGTGAACTGCATCCACTGAACGTAAAGCAAATTACGGGCAGGAAACTCTATTGATCCTCTAGCTGGTTTGTTATTACCGTAATGACAAAGACCCGAGAGGCAGAGGTTTCATGATCTACACAGGAATGAAGTTAGGAAATTTTGGTATCGCAAGGGATATGGGATATCCTGGTGACAAAAAACATGAAAGACTGGGTCTTTTCTTTCTTTTTTTCTTTCAAGTGAAAGCCAATGGGGGTGACGGCAACATAATGCCTTTTTCTAACCCATACCACCCCGCCCCCATACAAAAAAAAAAGAAAAAAGAAAAAGGAGAAGCATGGAAGGTGGGTGGATAAGCGTTAACCACGGAGAGAGTAACGGACTTGCCTCTCAAAGGAAGTAGGTTTAGAGAAGTCTGCAAAACAGACCCAGACGGAGAATATCGGTGTGAACGCGATATCTCAGAAGAGGACAGCGGAACCTTAGACGAAATCA
>NC_089749.1:35247069-35269569 GCF_040412425.1 Macrobrachium rosenbergii | reverse complement strand
GTAATATCCAGCGTTGTCGGGCTGTACCTATATTGCGAAACGCACAAAATGCAATGTAGTGGTATACAAACAATCTATCTATACGGTCTGTCGGTATACATCTAAATAGTTTTGTCTAACACTCCTGCCTTACTTCATAACATAAGATATATTGTGTATGCTGTGGTTCTACGTACACATACGCAGAAACTTGTATAAATATGTAGTGTAAAAACGCACGCACGCACGCACTCACAAAGAGAGAGAGAGAGAGAGAGAGAGAGAGAGAGAGAGAGAGAGAGAGAGAGAGAGAAATCATATGCTTTTCTCCTGAATGGTTTTACCGAGGTGGAATGAGAATTGCCTTACCGAGGAACTGCCGTCTATATTTAAATAGGCTGGCAAAAATTTTGACGGAGTACTGCTTACTCACGCCTGTGAGAGAGAGAGAGAGAGAGAGAGAGAGAGAGAGAGAGAGAGAGAGAGAGAGAGAGAGAGGTATGTTTACATTATTTTATTTCTAAATATAACGAAGACGAGGTTGAATTGGGGATACCACGTCTGTTTATTTACGCTGAAAATGTTTAACTGGTGTGGTTAATGCTGGACGGCTAGTAATTTATTTGCAGTTTATATAGCACTATTAACCTATAACTTTTCAAGAATGATATCGCCCTCACTTTGGAATGCATTGCGCTTAATCTACACTTTATTTAATAGTTCTTGAAAATGCTACTTTAAATATTTCACATTTTTCCTTTCTTAATTCATGCCTTTCCCCTGCATATTTATGACTTATGTTCCATGGTCACTTTTAATAATAAATTTGTCAACCTTTATTTTACCACATATTCTGTAGTCAATAATTCCTCTTCCAGATCATGCAAAATAAGAGGAAAAAATAGTTCCTTGACCCCGCCAATACACTCCATGGCGTCGGTTCCATAAAGTCGCAGAGGGGGTTCAATGCTCACAATATGATATTATATAGGAAAGTGACACCCTTCGCCTTTGGCACACTCTACAAGTCTCAGCTGATAGGGAAAATTCTGCTCTTAAATTCGAACTTCTCTATTCCATGCTTTAAATAAAATTGCTGTAACTATAAATAATAATAATAATAATAATAATAATAATAATAATAATAATAATAATAATAATGCCAAATTGTTTGAAAATTTATTTTTATATTATTCGCCCCACTATTATCCTCTAACGGGAACCAAGACGGCCAGAAAAACCAAGTATTGTTTGTCATTCTCATTACTATTATTTCTACAACCGGCGGCTCACACCAAGGCTCATAAGTTGAAACACTGCTTCCTATTCCAGGCGAGCGCACTCACGCACGCTCATACCTTTGTAAGCAGGCAAACAGCAACTGCTACCACGCGGGCAAAAGCAAGCAGCACTCCAACTACGCGGCTTCACAACATGAATCCTCACCACTAGACGACTCGATGTATGAATACAGGTTTCGTTGCGCTCAGGACCCACCGGTTGTGCTCCTCAATTATTCAATTGCGCAGGTACCAAGTGAATACAAAAGCATTTTCCCAACGCCGACAACTACGCTCAAAAGAGCACTGAAAGGTTATAAGCGAAGAGCAAAAGGTGAGACCATTCTTTCAAATACGATTTTTAACACAACACATTATTGTTTATTGATGTAGTTAATGCTGGAAGCTTAGTAATGTATTTGCCGTTTATATTGCACTCTTAACCTGTAGCTAACTACTACTTCTTCTTCTTCTTCTTCTTCTTCTTCTTCTTCTTCTTCTTCTTCTTCTTATTCTTATTATTATTATTATTATTATTATTATTATTATTATTGGTGCTGTGAAATTATTTCAGAAGCATGCAGAACCCATAACATTTATTTTCGTAATCTTTCAGCGAATTCTGAAGTCATTCTCAAACTGTACAATGGGGTGAATGACGTACAAACAGAAAAATAAGATTGTAAAAAAATTTAATTTCGATTACAATCTAATTTACAATTCTAATCCATTTTTACTTTTCTGTTTGTGCGTCATTCACCCTATGGTACAGTTTGAGAATGACTTCAAGATTCGCTGAAAGATGACGAAAACAAAAATGCTGTAGGTTCTGTAAGCTTCTGAAAGAATTTCACAGCACCAGTAATAACAATAATCATTTTATTAATTTTTTCGTACAGTGAGGTAGGAGCACCTTTTAATATTACCGAGTTTCTCTTCAAGCAAACACTTTCTCATATTAAAACTAAAACGGCTTATTTTCAATTCAGCGTTGGTCTCTTTGAACTAACTTTGTTTACTCTTAAAAATGAGTTCATGTCTGTTCAGACCAGCTTCATTCCCTTGTATACAACTCACTTTTCAGATTTGTTAGTTCGTTTTTAAGTAAACGTTTTCAATCTTTAGTAAACGTTTTCAATCTTCAGCTTCTAATTAGCCCGCTTATTTATTATGCAACTCGGCTCAAACGCAGTTAATGCTCTCCCCAGTTCAGCCTTCTTTCGAGTTAGATTCATTCAGTTTCAATATCCTGTAACTTTCATTCATTACTTCAAGATTATTATTATTATTATAATAATAATTCGCTCGTGTGCTTGTAATGTAATGTAATGGTATTAATAATGCATCAGAATAACGTAAATTATATTTGTGACACCTTACAAGCGTACAAAAGAGAATTTCTGTTCGCCATTACTTACCTTACCAATTTGGAGTATTTTTGCATGAGTGGTATCATTAACATGTTATTATTCCATGTGTTCGCATACAGATAATAGCAAAAACAGCAATAAACTCGCTGATCCAATTTTCACAAGGTAAAACGGGTATTCCAAGGTTCCAAGACTCCCGTCTGATCCCAATACTTCCACCCTCCTCCCGTGTTGCAACGTAAACAAAACTCTGACTATTCTGCCGAAGAGGGTCGTTGAAAACTGAGCCTGACAAAGTTGACCAACTTAGCAGTAACTTTTGATATGCAAAATACGTTAATTTCGTAGCTTCTACGGGATTCGCTTCGATTCCGAGCGTTTGAAAGAAGCCAAGTTTTCAAGTGCTTCTGCGGAGAGACAAAGGAAGTACAGACACTGTGTCTTTTCAGTGAAAGAGAGGGATTAATTCTATTCATAGTGAAAAGAAAAAGTATAAAGACAGAATGACATCCGAAGTGTGATACTGAGAGGGGGTTGAACAAGCAGCTGATGTGATGGCGCGCACACACACACACACACACACACACACACACACACACACACACAGAGAGAGAGAGAGAGAGAGAGAGAGAGAGATGGTCAGCAAAAAGTAAGGGAGTGGGTAAGGTTTAGTTACCTGCAATAAGAAATTAGCGAAGCGACTCGAGAAGAGGGAGAAGCGAGGGTTAAGTATGACTCATTAACAGGTGGAGGAGGAGGAAGAAAGTCAGGGGTGGGGAAAGGGAGGATTATGAGGCATGGGTGGTCGGCATTCCCCTCACTCAGCAAGAAAGTCCACCCGCTGTGCGGGGGCTACTTGATGATGCTGAAAGCCTGAAACACCATTTACTTTCATTGCAAAATTTTATCCTAATATTGTACATGAGAGAGAGAGAGAGAGAGAGAGAGAGAGAGAGAGAGAGAGAGAGAGAGAGAGAGAGAGAGAGCGCTCATCATCGTAGTTTCCAGTGGCAAAAACGCAAGAACCATAGAGCCAACAGCGTCCAGGCCAAATTGAAATTCTTGTATTCTTTTTAGCGCGATCCATAACTTAAAAACGCTGAAGAGAAGTATGCAGGTATGTTTTAACTCTCCCCCCCTCCCCAACCCCCGGGTGCCTGAAGTTTGAAACGGACGGCTGAGCACTTCTCTCTCATTTTTCCTCTTTTGTCTTTTTTCATTCTTTTTGGTCTTTTGTTCCTCTCGAGTTTTATATACGTCGAAACAACAACCATCAACCTTCGAGACGAGCGTGTGTGTGCATTCGCTCAACCGTGTTCTTCAGAAATTAAGGAACATTCTCTCACTCAATGGAGTCTTTTCTAACACGTCCCGTTCGATGTCAGACAGACAGACGGGGCAAGGGACTCTCAAATTTGCAAATATAAAGATTTAAGCAGAAGCTGCATCTAAAATGGGAGCTTCCAAACTAGTTCAGTTCAAGCACAAATCGTTGAATACCATAATGATTAAGTCCGAGCAGAGTGCTGGAATCACCTCTAAAGAAAGTGGAGAAAGTTACAAGCATCTATGAGTACAGCCGCGTGCAGAGAATTCTGCAACACCCTCAAACAAAAACAATATGTTTTCTATGACTTCTGATTGTCTGTCACTTTCCAAAGCAACTTCATCTTGCCAGGAAGTCAAGGCTGTGTTCATACTGAACCTTTCATCCACTGATAAAACTGGTGCTACTCACAGCTTTGGTTTGTCCTTTAAAACTCAACTGCCAGTATATTTTGGAAACAATGGCCTTTATAAACCCTTGGGCGTTGCATAACAACATTTCCATTACAAATATCATTTACAAGGTAGTGAAAATACAGTGACCAAATGCAAAGAAATCTACATTTAGCATTTCGAAAAACAGCGATGACTAATAAAAACAATAGCACGTCTTCATCATCATCACCAAGATGATCAGGGGCGAGAGTAATAGACTCGATTTATCATCAGCAAATCTATTTCCACATTTTGTTATTTGTGCAAATTCCAAAGTCTGTTTGAAATATTTCTTGTGCCTTATTATCTCTTCCAGAGCCTTCCGTCAAATTTATCATCATCAATCATTTCTCTTGCTGGTTCTCCCTTGCCATCCCCATTCGATCTCCGCTAACCTCCCCCCCCCCTTGCCCTCTCTCTCTCTCTCTCTCTCTCTCTCTCTCTCTCTCTCAGGCCATGGAAAGAAGGCTTTAGTCCAGATAGCCTGTTGTGCTCCTCTACGCAACAACAATCACTGTGTACCTGACGAAATCCAAAGAGACAGGACTTGGAAAATGCTTATGTAAACTCCTGCTCAACACCTTAAATGTAGATTTGATCTTTCAAAACAATGGTCACACTGACTCTTCGCGCATGAGGCGCGAACAATTTAATACAAGTACGCGTATTTTGGACACAGGTAAGAAATCACTAACTTGGGCTAAACAACATCTATAAAAACGTATCTCCGGAAAGAAATGGCTTGCCGAGTGGAAATTTTAATGGTGCTAAGCAAACCGAACGAAAAATATTGCCCTCCACTAATTTCCTTCTTGTAAGAAAATAATGACACAAAATTATAAGTAGCCTTTTAGAGAGGTCCTTCTAGTCATAATGAGACATTACTCGTGCGACTTGATTCCTCTACTGACAGCATTTTTTTTAAATTTTTGTTTATTTCCGATAATAATACATGTATGTATGCTTAAGGACAAGGAATTGTATATTTTTGTCTATTTTCTACATATGTATGTAAATCTATATTCTCAAGTACAATCAGGGGAAGGAAGATATCCAAAACAGTAAGAAAACGATAGAAGTCTTCACAATGGCATTGATTGGCCAAGGGCTTGCAAAGACCTCCAATCGAGTTCCTCTTGAACTGCGATTCTTTTTCTCACTCTGTCTACTTCTTTAGCTTTCCAGAAATTTCTTTCTTTCTTGCAGTTCTGTTAATGAGGAACTGAAAAATGGCTTATAACGATAAGGGCCATTTTTGTAGGCGACGGCCCATGTTTGCGAAAATGCTGATGCTAAAATATTTGTTTACAAAAACATTATATATATATATATATATATATATATATATATATATATATATATATATATATATATATATATATATATATATATATATATATATATATATATATATTTCATACAGTATTTCCAGTCAGTAATTAGCTCTGACATCAGACTTAAAACTTTAACTCTCTCAGACTGGACTTCTCTGTCTTTAAAGGTCCCCATGAACCTCATTAAACTGCAAAATACGAAAGGTCTTTTTACCCAACTCCGCTTCCCGTAAGTAAACAAGAATCGCACACGAGACCTGAAATCGATCGTGACCCGACACGAAGGCAATTAACACTTCATTGTTATTCCAGAGCGACTCCCGGTAATCCAGAGTCAAACATTCCAGATTTAAAGACGAGACAACTGCTTGTTCAAAGTTCTATTCGCTCGGTGAGATGAAAAATTGAATTAAAAAGGATCTCAAATAAAAAGTGAGACAACGATTCTTGACGGGAAGTGCACCAACCCCGCAGCCTAAGTCTTGACAACTTCCCGAACCTCTTCACGGGAACCTTCACTTTCATTAACATTTCAGGCCTCTTTATCTTTTATTATAAATTAAAATGCTGAAAACTTGAGGGCAGGAAAGCATAAAAAATTGGCTTTTCACTTTAGCTAAACTGGGACCTAATATTTCTTCTACACTTACTAAGCGAACGTAGCCAAAGATTCACTGCTCATCAATAATTAATAAGAAAGTCTGCGTTTGCTTTAGGAAAATGAGTTTATAAATATCTTATACACTGTATATACCTGTGACCTAATTATCGCAAACAACATTGCTGTACCATAAAAATCACTATTCAAGGTAGAGTTTCGTTCCTAATAATTATGACATAAATTTTAAAGCTAAACTGCACGGCAAATATACGTGCCTTCAATATGCCGATACGGAAATACATATCGTTAAAATTCAGAAACGGAGTTGAAGCATAGATCTAAGTCAAAGGTTTCAAAGGTCATTATGAAATCGGTCACCATCTGAACAAAATGGACAGTACCTGGCGTCCCAAATCCCAATCGAGTTCACCCCACGCGATCAGCAAGAGGAGCGTTGACGCACAGCGAACACAAGAAGCTCTGACACCGGAATAACATTAATGAAGGAGGAAAAGGTGAAGACGCTGACAGGGCAGCTCTTTCATTAGCAATCGGAGAAGTCCATTACAACTCATTCTAAGTAAACCTGACTATAACCCTTCTAAATTACGTCTGATTACGTGGCCGCGAAAGGTAGTCTTTGCCATCTAGTGTTCTGGAAACAAGTCAAAACAGTTAACAAAAATTCAGTCACTGATCTGGCTGAATCTCAACATACTTACTCAATGAAATACTTGTTCAATCTGAATACAGTCCCAAGAATAAATATTTTAGAAAGTTGAAAATGTAAGGAAATCTCGCATGTTTAATCTTTTCCTTAAAGAAACTCCTCTCTTTAGAAATGCGCACCATCACTGGAGTCAACTCGTACCAATTCTGATGTCTTAGAAAAACTTAACGATCTTAACGTTCACTTCTAAGTCCCCAAAGGTACGGCTTCCGGTACACCATGGCCCGCGGGGTTAGAGAAAGAGAAGGGGGAGTTTGGGGGTGGACAAGGAGGTTAGATCTAACTTCCTTGGGGGTGGATGGTTAACCTCCTCATTAAGGGAAATGGAAGAGGTGGAGAGAGAGAGAGAGAGAGAGAGAGAGAGAGAGAGAGAGAGAGATCTTGGTCACTGTAGTATAATCACTGATGTATAATCGAACAAAGTTGATAGTCGACAATGAATAAATAAAGCCGCATATAACACGGTTCAAGGCCTAAGAATAGATTAGAAGATAGTTCATAAATTATGACATGAAAAAATGCAGAAGTGACAAACAGGACAAAATATATAATCAATATTTTGAATTCTCTTCTTTTTCTACTCTTTCAGGAACGGAAGCTTGATAAATGATAGGAGACAAACGTTTTGGAAATACTTAGGCATGACCACAAAATCGAATACTGTCCGAGTAAACAGCGACAATAATAATAATAATAATAATAATAATAATAATAATAATAATAATAATGAAACTATTTCATCCAAATGATGATGACAACCATTATGCTAACAATATGAAGGAAAAGGGCTAAGAAGAATGAGAACCTCCATAATAACAAGCCGAAGCACATGACCAAAAAAAAAAAAAAAAAAAAAAAGGCACCGGAAAAAGGAGAGAAGCTATTAAACATAATTGCGGTTCTGTAATGGAAGCCATGATCTAGGTGAGAGAGGAAGACCCTCCCCGTTTTTCTGGTCCGCTGGAAGAAGACGATAACAATAATGCTAATGAGTTATCATGAAATAAACGAAGCGGAACACAACAAAACCGAAGGTAGTTGGAAGAGACACGAAAGCGTGTGGCACTTAGTAAAAAGGCGAAAGAGAATGGGATGCAATTTAGATAACTTTGGAGAATGAAAAAACCTCCCTCAATTATGATGTTCTGTCCCTTCCCTGGGCCTCAAGACCCATACTTGTGGTTTTTCCTTTCCTCCTTCAGGAAAAGAATGAATACGGGAACTGATTTTACCGTCTCGTTCGTTTGAAACAATAAAGGAAGTTAATAAAACTTATGACATAGAATCAACGCACCACACTGAACTGCCGATGATGGTGGATTAAATTTCATTACTTGAATTTTAACGGTTCTCGAAAGTGTTTTTTTTGCAAAATGAAAAATTTCAGTGATTAGGAGCCATCTATCCCACACATTTTTCTTAACACACTTTATAATTATATATATATATATATATATATATATATATATATATATATATATATATATATATATATATATATATATATATATATCTATATATACATATAAGCAGATAAATGTGTACATATATATACATATACATATGTATGTATGTATGTATGTATGTATGTATGTATGTATGTATGTATGTATGTGAAACTTTAGGGCCCATAAGAAATGATTAGCACGACAAAAAGAAATTCATCGATTAGTAGTAATTCAATCATGATCAGTGATCAAGAGTGAAGTATTTTCAATCGAGACATATGTACGTTCTTTCTTGTTGATAATGTTATCATGGGCCTTTTAAATTTCATGTAACACTGTAAGATTACAGTACAATATAATTACACACACATACGCACATATTTAAAATTAAGCAATGAAACAGAAAAAATTTACATCCAAAGAAACCTTAGTGCAAGAAGCCGGAGATGTGAAGCGTTGAGACAAAGTTAATTTCAAGTGACATTAAAGTCGTCCGGAACTCATAAAAGATGGTCATAATCGCCCGATCCAACGATCGGACGAGCATGTGATTCTTGCAATTCAAGTTCCATAACGTTTGTGCAATGACCGCGAAGTAATTATAATGAACAACAAGGCAATGATCTGAAGCATGATACTGTATGAAAGAGAATACAGGAAGAATATACTGTATGCTAAAACTGCTGTCACAATATCAATCAAATAAGATTTTGTACCAAAGTGTGTGTGTCATTCTTAGACAGTTATAAAACAAAAGTGACACGTTTACATAGCTGTAAGGAGAGAGAGAGAGAGAGAGAGAGAGAGAGAGCAAGCAAAAGGGGTGAGCAAGCGGTTATGGAAGGAAATGGCCAAGAGGTCAAGGTGGAGTGACCGAAGGAGTGAGCAGGGGGGGACGGACGAAGAAGGATGAGAGGGAGGGTGGGGGGGGGGGGTAGGGGCAGACGGGGAGAGGATCCTGGAGGAGGGGTTATATTCCGAAGAAAGGACAAATTCAGAGCTATATTCAACTCCTGGCAGCTGAAATTTCCCGACCAATAACACCGGAAATATTCAGTTTTTAAGAGAAGTACTGATGATGAGTTTGCTAAATGCATGTTAGATTTATTATCATTTATATTATTTATTCCAATATGGAACACTGTCCATTATGAGATATGTTCGTAAAAAATCTAATTTAGAAATATTAATATTTAGATACCTTGTTTATTGACAACTTGTTCTAAAGTCCAAAGACATCACTAGGATAATGATGGATAATGAGTCGTTCCATAATTAAAAATTCTATATTGTCCCTTCAAGAGAGGGGGCATGTCACGGAGTTGCAGCAATTTATCAAAGGGGTTTTATAACTGTTTTATTTTTTGGTCAACATGGCGCGATGTATTCTCCAACTACTTCAGCACGGACATTCTGTTTAACATAGAGTGAGTAGTCATCAGTGGGCCAAGGCTCATAATGCCCTTCCTTCTGAGAACTTCAGGAATCCAAATTTAATCATCTGAGCGACAAAAATAACTATTCAATGGACATGGAGCAAAGAGGCTGACCTACTTGAGCAAGGACGAATAGTTTCGGCCAATATTAAGTACGAAAGAAACACGTCAACTTGAAAACGATGGTCGCAAGGTAACGGTAAAGGAGTGACCCTCGTTGGTCTTGCAGGAGTTTAGGGCCTCATTAAGCTTTATCTTTTAGGCTCTAGGAAAAATAAGCCCCACTATTTCACCCTTGAGTTTGCACAAGACCTTTTCGATCATGCTGTCGCTCGCATTGCGCTTCATTTGTTTTAACATCCAAAGAAACCTCATCAATCAAAGTTTTAATATTCAACAAACTTAATTCTGTTAAGCAAACGAATGTTTACACACAAACTATCAAGTTTCATTCTGATTAAGCCTATTCTGCCAAGGTCCAGTTCTCACCCAAGAATTTGAAATGACCAAGTACTGAGAAATGCCCCTAGAATGTCTCGAGCTTTTAGTAACAAGCGAGGCTCATACTCTATACCAGGTTCTAGAGCGGGTTACTACTTCTAAATGTTTCAAATGCTACCCAAGTCTTACATTTATAATAATGCCATTACACACCTTATATCTTTTTAAACATATTTCACCCGATTTTAGCTCAATTTCTTATAAGTTCATAAGCCTACCAATCATTCAAATACATAGCAAGCCCTATCTATCAGCTTAAATATATAATAATCCTTTTACCACTGATTATACCTATTAAGCTCTAATATACACGTATTTCTATAAATTTACACATCCATAATACCTCGTGTGTCAAGTAAATACCATTTTATATGTACGCACACAAACACACTCACATATATATGTGTGTATGTATATATATATATAATATATATATATATATATATATATATATATATATATATATATATATATATATATATATATATATATATATTATATATATCTATATATATATTCCTATATATAAAACACACCCTATATATATATATATATATATATATATATATATATATATATAAATATATATATGTATATATATATATATATATAATGTAGTAAGTGTGTGTTTTTATATAGAATATATATACTGCATATACTGTGTGTATATATATATACACACATATATTTACTTGACACACGAGGTTTTATGGATGCGTAAATTTATAGAAATAAGTGTATATTAGAGCTTAATAAGTATAATCAGTGATAAAAGGATTAATATATATATATATATATATATATATATATATATATATATATATATATATATATATATATATATATATATATATATATGCCTCTTAAGCCATGTTCATCAATATCAATATCTACCAAGCCTTATCTATAAGTTTACAAAAGTATTAGCCTCCATCTATCAGCTTTAATAGCCAATATGCTCTATCGAACAGCTTATAATTATGTCCGTTACACCCTGTCTAGAGGTTTAAATCTCCACTGCGCATTATTTACATGCCATAATACCAACTAGACCACACCTTTCAGGCTCGGTACCCGTCAAACCATATCTACGAGTTCAAATAAACGTTATGTCATATTTGCATGTTCTTATTTCCACAAAGCCTACATCATTTTGCATCATTTTCCTATTCCGTTGAACGGGTAAGTTAAAGAAAAAATTATGGACAGACTAATTGGTTTCCATTAGCCGAGGGAATCTTGATCCATATAAAGAGGATTTCGTCCAATATCAGGCAATGGGACATACATTACAGAAATAATAACCATTTTAAAGAGAGAGAGAGAGAGAGAGAGAGAGAGAGAGAGAGAGAGAGAGAGAGAGAGAGAACTTTACGTCTATTTACCAACGACCTAACGTGAAACTTTCGATCGATCTTTCACCTGCAGATGTCAGCACTGGGAGAGCAATCTTGATGAAATGAAAATTCCACACACAGCTAGCGCAACACACAACCTAATTGATATTTCTCACTCTCTGGTAACAGAACGCCGAGAAATTCTCTGCAAAATTCACTGACAACATAAAAGCATCGCGTCACTGAAAACAAGTAATGTCCTTTACGGCTGGAATAATTCTAAATCACATAGCGAATTCTAAAAGTAGTCCAAATAGGCATACTTACTTGTATTCTTGGAACCCGGTTGCAGCCATCATCATTGGTAAAAGACACTAATATAAAAATATGTTTAAAGTACACCAAATAAAAATGGCAATCATAAGAGGAAAAACAAAAAGGTACCAAACATCATACAACTACGATTTTAGCAAAGTACATTCCAAAATAAAACTGTCAGTCATTCTGCATTTCTGGCACCTGTAAGATGTGAACAGCGTATTCTATCTACTTTTAAGTATGCTAATTGCTCAACAACAAAGAAAACAAAAGGCGTAACAAGAAAAAGACTCAAGCACTATCAATAATGAAGAAAGCTAACATACTTAGTCGATAAAGGCAAGAGGCACATTCCGTTATTTAATAAAAGTATCGAGAGAATTGTGGATGCACAGACGATTTACATGTAAACAATTACTCAAGTACTTAAATCACAGGAAATGATAAAAAAAAAATATTGCTGGCAGGCAAGGAATTAAGTATGAAAAAGTTATGTGTATGTATATATATATATATATATATATATATATATATATATATATATATATATATATATATATATATATATATATATATATATATATATATATATGCAAATCAATATGCTGCAGGCAATAGAAATAAAAAGCAGCAAATAAATAAGAAAACAAAAACACAATAAACTAAGTAAACGAGATCAAGATGCAAACAAAAACTTAACAAATACGCCAAACAAAGGTTTCAAACAATGATGTCAAAAATGACGCAAGCAAGCACTAATGACGTCATATTCAGGCAGGTAGTCAAGGCAGCCAGCGGGTGGGTGAGTGGGCAGAGGGGGCGTACTGGCAGAGGCTGGCTGCTGACTGAAGGAAGGTCTACAGCACACATAAGTGTGGTGATGCTGGGTGCTTTGAGCCAGTGCGGGCGATGACTATTTCGTTCCCTTACCTTCGAAACCCGATGACGGTTTCGTCGAGGACGAATCGTACACACGCTCCTTCGCCGCCGGCGTTTCCGGAGGGCTCGACTCTGTCGTTTCGCCCCCAGCTTCTTCTCCGTCGTCTTCGTCATCGTCTGGGTAATATTTTCTGCCACGTCCCTTCACGTCTTTGCCTCTCTTCCCTCTCCCCCATTCCTTGTGATTCGAAGGACCCCTTTTGTAGTCCTCCTCAGCATTCCTCCCCCCGTCGCCGTCCCCCGCGCCTATTTCGCTTCCCGTTTCTCTTCCTGAATCTTTCCTCAAGGCCTTCTGGGCAGACTTGAATTTGGCGGTTATCTCATCGTCGTCGTCGTCATCGTCTTCGTCATCATCATCATTGTCATCCCGCCCAGCCATCATATTGACCTTGCAGGGAAGGGGCGCTTTTGGCTGCTGTTGCGGGCTCTTCCCAGCAGAAGCTTGTTCATCTGCGGAATGAGCAAATAGTATTCTGGCTTCCCTTTTCCCTGTCACCTTAGGGTCCGTCGTGCTGGGGTCTCCCGTCTTCACGTCATTCGCTTTTCTCTCCCAATTAACAGTGGATGTGAATGCACCAGCTTTCCCGCCTTCCTCATCGGGTAATTCCATTGCTTTCGTGACCTTCATATCCAGTGTGGCTGACCTAACTGCGTGATCTTCCTTTGCCTTCATGACTCCTTGACCTATGACCTCGCTCGTAGCTGATCTGTGATGATCGCCCTTCCCATCCCGGCCTGCTTGTTTCATTCGATTATCAACAGTAGCTGACCTCGTCCTCCACTCGCCACTAGAGGAAGTGAAAGAGAACTTCTTACTACCAGAGCGCCATCCACCACCACCTCCTCCTCCACCTCCTTTCCCTCCGCTGCTATCTTCCAACGAGGTTGTGGAACGAGTAGAGGCGCTGCGCTTGTCACCACTTCGACCAATAGGTGAAGGCGATGATGCTGTTCTTTTCAGGTGCTTGATGAGCTTCTTCATGGGTGAACGAGTTTTCTCACCTTGGGATTCCTTGTCCTTGACAGAATCTCGACTACTCCTGAGAGATTCTTTGCTGCCCTTCCGTGATTCTTTAGAATCCCCTCCAACTGACCCCTTCTCCCTACTCCTCCAAGAACTTTTAGTCTTGGTGGAAGTCTTGTCCTTCGCGGTGGACGACTTACTGTAATTCGAGCTCTTACTCCGAAGAGACTCTTTACTCTCGATGGATTCGCTGTCGTAGTCTTTCGCTTCGTCCATTTCCTCGTTGATGATATCAAGCTCTCCAGATCCCAAGCTACTTTCCAGACTGACGACGTCGGCCCCTCCCCCATCCCCCGCTGCTTGTCCTACAGTAGACTTGTTACCGGGGATGTTTCTTTGGGATTTGGTTAGTGATGCGGCGCTGCCGGCGCTACCAGCACTGCCTACGCTGTCTCTCCTCCTGGTTTCTTCCTCAACATCGCTGTCAGAGTCCGAGTCAGGACTTCGAGGTCTCGTTATCCGTATAACTGGAACACCGCTAGACTTTCGGGACTGGGACCTGGGTTTCTCCAGGCAGAAGGGGCAGCACCATCGGAGAAAACCAAACCGATCCAGCAGACCGGTGGACTGGACAACCTTCTGCGGAAAAGTCCTGTAAGTCTTTTGAGACGGCTGAAAGTCATATCGAAGCTTCATCTTGTTTTTTATGTTAACCTAATCCAAGCATAGGATTGTATCATTCGAAGAGTAGCAGTGTCCGGGGTTACAGCTGCTAGACATTCAAGAAATTACATTTTCAATCATATTGTCACTTACGACACAGTGCCTGTATGATGTTAAACATATACTTATTCACAACATAGATATCACCATCCATTGTCTGGCAGACACAAAATTTTCTCCATTTGGTCAAACATTCATCTGAAATACACTGCGCAGTGTTTTCTTATAACCTGTACCGACAAATGAGATAAGGATTATTAGAAAACAAATATTTGAGGTGACATGCAGCATCACTAGATGTCACGCATTCAGTTCCGGTTATACCCAGTACAGTCATACAATCATCATCATTTACATGCAGTTTTCTACAGCTGTCATACCCACGAAGGAAATCTAAGTAAATACGTACATCATTAATTCAATCCTTTCAGTGGAACAAATAACTGAATATCGCAGGTCAAAACAAATCAAAATCAAGGAAAACCTAGGAAAAAGTTTTACAAGTCAATGACAATGATTCATAACTTCTGCAAAATACATCCTCTAAAGAAGAAATGACACTTGTTCTTTGGCAGTGTTGAAGTCGACAAAATGCCATAGTATTATGTAAAAAGCTAAGTTTTGAAAATTTGAATGTAATTTCTGCTACCTTCTTAACATTATTTTTTCAGCCTTATGGACGTTTGTTTTATAGATCTGTGAGAAGTATTATTTTTAAACCTTTGGAATTTACTTTTTCGTATTCAAATTATTGCCTTTTTAAACCATTTTATGATACCATTTTTGTAATTAATAAATTACTGATTTTTTGCGAAAGTTCGGGTTACCTCCTTTTCATCTACTACTTTAAAAATATAGTCCTTAACCTTCCGCAACTTACACTGCCTGAGCTTTTCAATAACAAAGATTTTAAAGTAATTGATGAAAAATCTGGAAAACATTCTAGTCAGAGGGCTAAGAGCACGAAAAGCAATGAAAGACGACGTTTTAAGGAATGATATAAATATGGGAATCATCATTCCATGTATTTCTTTTCTCTAATTTACAAAAAAAAAAAAAATCCACTTATTTATTCATTCATAGACATTTCTATTCTTTCACCGTACATACGAGGAACAGAAAGAAAACAATAGCCCAGTATTTTGTTCCAGTGGAACAGTTGCTAAACTGTATTCCTGAAAAAGTTTCGTGTCGGACATGACACGAATACCTCAGCAGGCAATATCTGATCAGAAATCAGTAAATATGACTGTCCCCTTGTCTCAGCCGATACCCTACGATAATCCATAGAGAACCCATAAGCAATTTGACCGCCCGTTTCAAATTATAGGAATAATTTATAAAAAGACATAAAGACAACATTAAACTTACGAGAACCTTTACGGAGGCTCAATTGCACCTTTAATTACTGAGTGATTAATTCTTGATTTCGAGGAAGGAGGGAGAGGGAAGGAGAAGAGGGGAGAGTTCATCACTTTTTTTAATGGTACAGTAAAGTCTGACGAAAATCCCACACGTAACCAACAGAGAAAAAAAATCTTTAAAAAATAGAAAGTTTAAAAAATGCAGTTTCCCATGGGTGCACGAGAAATTTTTTCCTGCAAGCTTTACAGAGCTCAACTTTCAGGTCAAACAACGAACGTAACGATGAAATGCAGGGCTCAAGAAATATCCAGAATTTACTGTTGTATGTGAAAGACAAACTGAAAGAGCAACTACAGTACGTTAAATTACATAGATACAAAAAAAGGGTTCTTTATAAGATTACGGACTAAAAATAAAAGTAAGCTGCCCTATCAATTTTAAGGACATTTCCCAGTTTCGAAAAGGTGTTACGGAACCCTGACGAAGCCCTTCGGAAAGAGCGACTAGCATGTCATGATTTGCATAAGCATGAGCGATGGCATATCGCGTGTGACACATTTTATAGACAAGGGCACTGACTGATGTCCACACGAACGTAGGGAACGCACAGCATTTGCAAAGATTTAGGATCCTTTGTGCAATACAACACAAGATAAATCACATTTGACACTTTCACAGCCTCTCCGCCTGCATTAATTCAAACAAAAACAACACCCATAAAATATAATGGAACCTTTTATGTATCTGAAATCTCTATCATACAATTCCCATATCTTCCTAAAAGGGCCATGCAAAATCACACACATACACACTATCTATTACATACATACATACATACATACATACATACATACATACATATATATATATATATATATATATATATATATATATATATATATATATATATATATATATATATATATATATATATATATATATATATATATATATATATATATATATATATATATATATATATATATATATATATGTGTGTGTGTGTGTGTGTATAAATAGATATATATGCATTTACATAACTGGACTCACGCAATAACAGTAGGCGAAATAGGAAATGTAAGTACCTTTCATACATAAAAGTCACGTAACCCGGTCATGACCAAACATACGCATAGTTACGCTTATGCTGAGTGTTTACAGTTTGAGGATAAGTCATGTGAAATTATCATTACAAAGTACGTAACAACGAATAATAATTGCAAGATTTCAAAAAGTGCACAACACTTTCATTAGTCGGTATATAAACCATATACACGCCATTATACAACACACACATACACTAAGGAAAATGGAGAGAGAGAGAGAGAGAGAGAGAGAGAGAGAGAGAGAGAGAGAGAGAGAGAGAGAGAGAGAGTCTAACTGACCACCGTAAAAACGCTGAAATAACTGTAGGGATTTCTAAGCGCATGTGCGTAAATATAATATACGCACTCACGCAAGAGCGTCGTTCTATAAGGTGAGGTCATTCATGATAATACCCTTCCGGTCTTATCAAATACGGCATATGGATGAGGTTCCTAGCACACAGCCTTCGCTACCTGGCTATGACCCCCCTACAGTCCACTACCTACCAAATACTTCAGTTACCTATTACTGCTATAGCTGCCTGAAATCGCCCTGACTCTGTTAGGAATCTAACAACCCTAGTCATGATATTGGTGTGGCGAATATCATGAACAATAAGCCACAAGCTCCTTTATATATATATATATATATATATATATATATATATATATATATATATATATATATATATATATATATATATATATATATATACTGTATATATATATATTGCAGTCTCCTTTAACAGAGGGCTCGATAGAAAGTAAACACAGCAATCACTGTCGCATTCATGCTTAAATGAATCACCTGTGCAGAAACTTTAGGTAACATTTACTGCTCCACACATCGTCCACACACTTTTGCTTCGTGGATATTATGGTCCTTAAATATAAGGCAAACATTTGTGTTCGTGTATAAATATATTATATATATATATATATATATATATATATATATATATATATATATATATATATATATATATGTATATTATATATATATAGACAGATAGAGATAGATACACTCGAAAGTATATGGCTATATAAATGGCTACCTTGTTCGACATGCAGAAGAGAAAAGGAGAGCATCGACAACAGCGACAATAATCGCCTTTCCCCACCAAAAACGCTTGAAACCAACAGCACCAGAAAACGCGAGCAAATTAGTTCGGTTTGCCTAAGGCTTCTGATTTTTGCCAATACTTAATGGAAGTGTCATAACCATTAACGCCCAATGTTAAATCGAGGGAATCACGGCTCTCCTCCATTCATATTGTTTAGACCAATGAAAACAACATGCTTTGCGCGGAGATGGAGAATCACAGAATACAGTTTATTACTCTTTTATTAAAATTCAACGTTTCTTTCTGCAATAACAGAAAGAACAATATAAAACAAAGCGAGTGGAAATAAAGTCGAGAGAACTCTTGAGTAACGAACAAAATATTAAAAACCAGATAATAAAAAGATAGGCATGCGGAAACAAAGAAAAAATACACATGGGTGAGAGGAAAAACGAGAGAGAGAGAGAGAGAGAGAGAGAGAGAGAGAGAGAGAGATGAGAGAGAGTGGTCGTACATGCGAGCAATCTAGTCGAATGATCACCTTGTCACCGCAATTTAAATCTATTAATTGTTTTCATGGCTTATAGAAATGAAAAGCGTTGTCTGATAATTGAAGGGGGAATTGCCTAAAGAAAACAAATAAACAAACAAACTGATTTATAGGAGGTAGGGATCTCATATTCTACATACAGTATGTGCATGCATATTTAAACTGTACACACACACACACACAATTCAATCTCTCTCTCTCTCTCTCTCTCTCTCTCTCTCTCTCTCTCTCTCTCTCTCTATATATATATATATATATATATATATATATATATATATATATATATATATATATATATATATATATATATATATATATATATATATATATATATATATATATATATATATATATATATATATATATATATAATACCCAACCAACCCAGCGCTGCCCGAGAAAACTCTGAATGACAGTCTACGGGTAGGGGAGGGAAGAAAAGAAGGGGAGGGGGAGGGGAAAAGGGAGAGGGGGCGGGGAGCGTGAAGGGTGAAGGAGGGGAAAAGGGAGGGGAGGAGGAAGGTAAAGGGGAGGGGAGAGGAGGGGAGGCAGAGGGGAAAAAGGGAAAAAGGGAAGAGGGAAGTGGAATTGGGAGGGGAAGGGGAAGGAGAGGGTGAGAGGGAGTTACTTCTTCTATCAGAAGAGAATAAAAAGCATCTCCACTGAACAAAGACAATAAATAACAAATATTGTATTTCTACAATTTACACTCATTTGTGTCTGTATGTTTGTGTGTGTGGGAGGGGAGAAGGTCTGCCTCTTGTGCAACAACAGACGGACCTATCAGTCTTAGGGATGTATTGAAGTGTTGTTGCCAAAACACCCCATAAACCTCATGTAAACCGAATTTATAACGATATATACCATCGTTATGCTACAAAGTAGTCGCTATACTGAACTCCTAAGGTAATAACAAAGAAGAAACGATCAAATTAATGAGAAAAATTGCATTTGAACTAATAAAGAAAAAGGATATACTGTCATCATATATCTTGCACGTCGTGTTGAGCTAGCAGCTACTTTGCATGCGTGAATGAGGAAGACAACTGGCATGTGTATGTGTTTAGGGAGAAAATCTTTGGACCAGCTGGTTTGGGTTCATTGCTTTCTAGCTATGAAATATGTTTTGTAACGAAGCCAAAAATATTTAATTTAGCAATACAAACAAGCAGTGAGGTATATGTTTAACACTTATATTAATAATAATCATAAATTATGATCAAAATTCACGTAAATTCTGATAAAAAATCTATGTTATAGAGGGTTTGGATTTATTGTTGTAGGATAACCATACGTCTGACAGCGCATGGAATAAAAGGTGATGCATTAGGAGAAAAATGAGAATTAACCCAGTAACACTGAAGGAAAAGGGGGGACATAAAAACGAAAATTTAATTTGTTTTGTCTGTTTGTATGTCTGTCACGTGGTAGGGATTTGATTTGGAGTTAAAAACGTTTCTGGAGTGACACAGTTCACTAAAATCTTGTCTGGCCCTGTCATATTCGATTTCTAATGGACAAACAAATATACAAACATTCACTTATATATATAGATATATATATATATATATATATATATATATATATATATATATATATATATATATATATATATATATCATACATACAGAGTGTACAGTTTTTGTAGCATAGGTATCAAAAGCAATTTAAAACACAATTAAACTGGCAATGCAAAGAGAAAAAAAATAGGGTCAATGGAAACGAAATTATAAAGTAAAAAACTCTGATAATAGCTACAACACCCCAGTCTAATAAACAGGTAATAGGCATTGGAATAAGCCAGTCAAGGCAAATGAATGGCAATCCAAACAAAAACGGCAGACAGAGGGACGCAAGTGCTGACGTCTGTCCTTCAATAATTCATTCACTCAGCAGCGCTCTCTGAAACGGCAGCAAATACAAATAAACAGCAGAAACCATCCCCCGCACACACACCCTCCCATCCCCCCCCGCCCCCCTCCAACAAAGCAATTACACTTCGATGATTACAGACTCCTCCCTTGTCTCTTTTCCAATTAGTTTAAGCAGTTGTGTATGACCCATGGAAATGTTTTATGCCTTACAATCACGATAACTGGCACTGTTGACGCTGTCATTTTCACCCACATATAGCCTACGCACTGGACACGCTCACACACATAGGCTACACATACACACGTAACTGCAAACACAATAAATTAACGAAATATAAGGCAAAAATAAACACACATTTGCCGATGATCTCTGACAGTACACCCAGCTATGAGAAGAGTCAGTTGGCTTACATATACATATACATATATATATGTATGTATGTATGTATATATATATACATATGTATATATACAATATATGTATATATACATATATACTGTATATATATATATATATATATATATATATATATATATATATATATATATATATATATATATATAATAATATAATCAGTTTACTTCATAAAGTATTCTCTTGCACCGAGACCGAGTAGCATTTTGTTTCTCTCTCCTGCCTCGCCCTGAGTTATGCAAGAGTTAAACTTTTTTTTTACCCTCTTTCATGTGTACACTTTCTTCGACCTTTTCAGGTCATAATGACAAGACTAAATTTCAGGCTTTGTGCTTCCATGCTTGCATAACGAGCGACAACCAGCACTTGTTCGTGCTTTCTCTTACAATCCTTTCATTCTCTATTATTTTCGCATTCGACTTTTTTCACTTGTCACTCTGTTTCATATTCATTTTTTCATCTCATTAGTTTCAAATTCTAATAAAAATGCTCATATCTTCATTTGTAACTTCTTTATTCAAAGTTCAAACTTCTGATTCATTACTTTCACTAAGTTTCAAATTCATCAAGTCATCAGTTTACTGTTTCGTTGTCATCCTATTTCCATTTATTAACGTCATTGATAATATTCATTTAATGTAATTCAAATACATATGTATTTTAGTCTCAACGTGATAAACTACAAACCATTTTCCAATTACTGACTATAAAACTCTTTCACTAATTTCTGCAGCTTGTCTTCGAGCAATATAACGTCCAGTTACTAAAGGCCTTGCTGGCTCTTTTTCCTTTTCTGTTCTTTGTCGTTTCTCTTCCAGCCAGTCACGCCTGACTTAACCAAAACAAATACTGAAGAAATATATAATTCCATAGCTAAATAAATAAAAGTAGATATGCCGTTGTTCACTCCGTGAAACCGAAACCTACATCGCATCCATTCGACAAGCCAAAGGCATAGTGTTTCATTCGAGATAAAAGACCATTCTCTACGGGTGGCCAAAGGGTTTCCTGAATCGATAACTAGTGGAAATTCTACATACATACGTGTGTGTGTGTGAGAGAGAGAGAGAGAGAGAGAGAGAGAGAGAGAGAGAGAGAGAGAGAGAGAGAGAGAGAGAGAGAGAGAGAGATTTCCGGGGGGTGGAGCTCAGGAGTAATGTAAGAAGTGATACAAAAAGACAGGAAGTGCGTTATTATACAGAAAAACGAGCAGCTGAAAAACAGAGAAACTCTTTATGTGAATTATAAACTAGCGGATATAGAAACATCTGCAACAGTTAATATACTGTATAACTATGAAAAATCAAAACAACTGAAAAGTAAGAATGCCAAACTAAAAATAAACCAAATACACGAAATTGCAGAGAATTAAGGAAAAAGAGTGCCAAAAGGGCACTCTATATCTGTGAAAAGAAAGAAAGAGTCG
>NC_089749.1:35239569-35242069 GCF_040412425.1 Macrobrachium rosenbergii | reverse complement strand
GTATATTAAAGAGATGAATTAGTATGAACTTTATATATGTACGAGCTCGCGCGTTGTCTCCTTTACCCTCCCGATCCCCTACCTACCCCACCCCCACCCGGGACGGACAAACAGGTTTGCAGGAGGGGGGGTCGATGTCTCCCCTACCCTCCCGTTCCCTTACCTACCCAGCCCCCAACCGGGGCGGACAGACCAGTTTGCAGGGGTTGGGTGGCTGTGTCATGTCTCCCCTACTGTCACCCGGGGGAGGAAAAACAAGATCCACTCGGATATTGTTATTGTCGATAGTTATTCAAGCGCTGTATAAAAAGTATCATACATTTACATGACAGACATAACTGTGCAGTACATACATGTATACATATATGTATGTACGTAGTACAGACATACATACATACATACATATATAATAATAATAATAATTATAATAATAATAATAAATTACTGGGCCTTTAATATATGTTATTTACTTAATACACTGTAAAACCAAAGTTTTAACAAATATACTTGTTTATATATTTATGTTTTCTGCATAATATAGTTCTGATACAAAACCAAAGTCATTGAAATTCAGCGTTAATTGTGTCATAATCAATTTCCTAACTAATCAATCTTATATTAATATATTCACGGCTTGAGTACATAAGAGACCTATGTCCACTGCTGTTTGAAATGTATGCACCTGTTAATACATGCACAATGTCTATTTACTTTGGTCATGACAAAATAGACTTTACAAGCATACTAATATTACAGTCACACGTCTGTCTTTACTGTACAATTGTTTTTTTTCTTTTAGTTTCATATGAAAAATAAGATGTCATCGGCCTGTAAACAGTCATCTTTTCTTTCAGCAGCAATGTCATCCAAAGAAAGGCAGCACAGTACACGTGCAGTGGACGGGGCCAAGGACACAGAGACTCAAAAGTCCAGCAATTCCTGAGACGCTGGTCTTTCCAGATGCGCAACAGGTTAACTTCCTTCATATAGAAATATCGACGAATGTTTCATGCAAAAATAAAACCCCGAAAAGTAAGCAAATATTTTGTTTCATCCGGAAAAAAGAGAAAAGTTTCCTTATATATATAGTACACAGCGGAGGCACATAAAATTATGGCGACTTTCACTCACATCCAAGTCCTTCCATGCACCTTCGAGGAAGCTTATCAGTGGCCGTCTACTCTTTGCACAGTGCCATTCTCCTTTTTTTCTGGTTAAGTCACTCTCGCTTATTGAATATCAAGGCAAGATGCTTAGAAACATGTCTACAAAAATTTCATATTGTACCTGGTCTTAAGACCACAACATTAACTATATTGACACCAACAATAACTTACAACGCAGAGAAGTAAACTGAAAAATTGCTAAATAAATACGTTGATCACTCATCATAATAAACATTATGTGAAATATATAAAGAGTACACTCTCAAAAATGGTAGGAGAAATGGCAGTATGAAAGAGACCTTCAAGATAATAGAAAAGGACCATTCGAATCCCAAAAGGTCTCTGCGCGATTGTGATCAAGCCCAGACAAGAATCGACGGCATGGAAGGTACGCCTACGAGAGAGAGAGAGAGAGAGAGAGAGAGAGAGAGAGAGAGAGAGAGAGAGAGAGAGAAGAGAGAACAGAATATTAAATGCCAGGGAATATTGGCCAGGATGTTTTCTATTAGTTTAGCGAGGAAGTCGATTGTAATATATCATGACAATGAAAAAAAAGAGAAACCCTAACACCCGCATAGAAGTAGTCCAAAATAAATCGGTAAGCCTATTAACAAAATAAAAACAAAAAAAAAACTGTTAAACAAATATGTTAAGACAAACATAACGTTTTTTTAATAACAATAATATATATATATATATATATATATATATATATATATATATATATATATATATATATATATATAATATATATATAATTGATAATAGCATCCCAACAAAGATGTTTTAATTTGCTCTCTCTCTAACAATAATATATATTATATATATATATATATATATATATATATATATATATATATATATATATATATATATATATATATATATATATATATATATATATATATATATATATATAATTCTGAATCTCATTGTCACACAGTCCCGTCCAGGCACCACCCACCACTTATATGAAGAAACTCACAAATTTTTTGTGATTTTCCACCTTGCACGTAGTTGTTCCTCAGCTTATGCATGAAAGTCAATCAGCAATACAATGTTAAAAAAAAGTGACTACCTACATGCTTCCACTGTACATAATAAATGAATTGGGTGTTCATGCATGACAAGCAGAAAATTCGCAATGAAATCCCATTACCGAGATGGAAAAATAATATCTAATACCTGCAACCATTTATGCGATTCCAGGTTGCCATTATGAGATTTGGACAAGTGTACCGGATTTTGTATTGGAATAAATAGGGATATTAATGGGAGTTGCCTCTCTCTCTCTCTCTCTCTCTCTCTCTCTCTCTCTCTCTCTCTCTCTCTCT
>NC_089749.1:35217069-35237069 GCF_040412425.1 Macrobrachium rosenbergii | reverse complement strand
CCCGAAGTAGCACGAATTGGACATTAAACGGCATTTGCAGCTCAATGTCTGTATACGTATTTGTGTATGTAAAGCAGGGCTGTTCAATTGAGTGATTCGGGCTGACCTGACTAAAGCAGACATTCTGATAAACGAATAGAAATCAGGCACTGAGAGATAAATGAAAATACTGAGGTCCAAATCAAAAAAGTCCTCCGCAATAGACCAACATGCGTCGCCTAGCCATTGTTTCAGGGAAAACTAATATATTTTTATCAAAAAGATGATTTAACCCAAGTAAAGTGATATGATATTCGTAGAAAGTTAGCAAAATCACGACCTCTGGCGTTATCTGCTTTAGAATTCACGTGCAAAATTATATTTATGTTCCCTAGAATGGAGAGAAACATTTAATGTTCTAGTAGTACATATATTCACAATATATGTGGAACATTTTACAATGATGAAACGTACACATAAAAAATTTGCCTTAAATAAATATACTCATTAAATCATTATGAAACTAAGTAAGCAATAAACCCACTTAGACAACACTCCATTAATAAGCAACAGATCCACTTGACATAATAAAATTCGAACTATATAAACAAAACATAAAGGATAGCTTATTATCAATACATAATACGTCTGGTTGGCGAGAAACCGTCATCTGAGATAAACTAGGCAAAATTATAACAACATTCCACCAGTATGCAATAAATATGACTGACGACAGAACAGTCATATGTGAAATAGAAAGTACACGGATATCCCATCAATAAGCAATAAATCCATCGGATATGATAAACGTTGCACGAGATAAACAATTAAAGCGAACAACGCATCCACCTGACGAAGGCAATCCAGCACGTGACGATCTGATGATGGGCAAAATGTTTTGAGAGGCACCTCAAGCAGAAATTAGACTAGCCACAATGCCTGCATATCGAGGCACTCCCCACTTACCGTTCAGGAATCTTCCGTTTGAATCATACTCCTGAAGACCTGCTTTCCAATCACTGACCATGAATTGTCATCTTTGTTTGCATCCACCAGGAATTTAAGGTTCCAACTTCTTGCGAGAGAGAGAGAGAGAGAGAGAGAGAGAGAGAGAGAGAGAGAGAGAGAGTTCAGTTATACGTTACATTTATTTGCAGTGACAGACATTTCTTGATTGTATGTTAAAAACAAAACGTGACGTTTATAAAAAAAAAAATCTTTTTTCAAAACTGATAGTTCCGGTCATTCTCTATCTTAGGTGACATTTGTGCTTTTTGGCCTACGCAAGACCGTTGTCATCAGGTGATGCAAGAGACACCAACCCTTAGTCAAGTGCTTATTCTAGGGGCGAGCTGCTTGTACAATTGTTCCACAGGGGACGTTGCAGATCAAAGAACTTACTTCAGCACCGGTGGTCTTATTCTTCTTGTCATATTAAGCTGGCCTTGTGACAGCAATGCATAATGCCAGCTTAATATGTAATCCTCAGCATCAATGGTCATTTGTTGTAACATCTACTTATAAAAAGAAACAATTAATCACAACTGGGACACCCTCTTTTTCCTGTCCTTAAACCCCTCAATTAAATAAACAAAGGAAAAGCAAGCATCGTAGCTCTGGAAAAAACTAATATGGGCCAAAATTTGACTGATCTTGGATATGAGGAGAGAAATCGTAAGCGTATTGTTATAAGAGGACGGTTTTACGGTCATCACGACGGTGACCGTCGTAGAAGGAAAGCGTGGGAAAGAGCGTCTCTGCCGGAAGCGCCAGGAGCAGAAAATACCAGTGATCACATCAAAAAGTCTAAGGAATGGAAAAATCTTCCTCAGCGGAAAATACATGTGGAAGTTCCAAGAATTATTTTCTGTTTGCTCCTCAAACAAAAACGTAATGATTTTTTCCCAGCAGAAAATACCGGGACGGTTTCACATGTTTCATTTCCTCGACGAATAAAATAATTTCCTCGATGTACAAAATAAAGGTAGCATGGAAGTATTCACATCAAAACTCACACAAAACGTAGGGCGTGAAAACAACAAAACAATAAAAATTATTTTCCTTTCCTTTCAAGGTAAGTTAGCATTGTAGTTACACATAATGTTTTCCCACCTTTCTTCCACGCAGATAAAATAATCACAATACGAAAGCAAGTTAGTCAAACCAACGGCACGCGTATTCATCTAAACCAGGAAGAAAACTCGCCCGAAAGCTCTTCTGCGAAGTTTTTAGCTGAAAATACTTTAGCAGATTCTCTACCCATTTGGCTCAAAATGAATGCATTTCCCATTCCAGCACAAGGCGAATTTTTAGAGGGGGCGGGCAAGAATGGGCCTCTGGAGGAAGAAGAGGAATAGGGAGGGGGCAGAAGGTGCCTTCCAGATTCCAAGATTTTCCAGCCCCACACGTAGGAAGGAGGAGGTCTGCTGTGGTCGATAAAACCGTTGGAGGGAAAGATTTAAACGAAGCTTGAGAATGACACGATGGCCGCAGTAGGGTTGAAGTCGGGGCTGGGGTTTGGTGGAGCATGGAAGGAAAGGAGGTCACATGGTGTTGCGATGGTCTGAGGGGGCGCTCGGAGGTTATCTGGCGTTGTGAGGGTCCACACCACTGGTTACGAAGTGGTCGGAGTGGATAGGGGAAGGATAAAATCCAAGGGAGAAGACAGCAACCTCTATGAGCCGAACGTGACAATATCGAATAACCATTCGCAAACTTCAGCTTCGGGCGTCACGACATCCTGTTGCGACTGCCTATATCAACATTATAACTGAGATCTCAGAAGGTAATCGTTTATCTGGCATTTGCTTGAACTGACAACATTTATGCTGATGCAAAGCACACAAATCAAGGTAAATAAAAAGTACACGCTTCACCATCACCAAAACTACTGCACAACAGCCATATACAGAACCACATATCCTTACAAAGGTTCTCATCAATGATTTATTCAATGAAAGCGTTTCGAGTCGATGGGATTAGACTGTGCTTGGCTGGAGACCGTAAATATTCCCCCGAAATGAGAGTAGTCAAAATGCTAAAACTGATGCACTCAATTTCCCAGGTCGCCTTTTCTTCTGGTCAAACTGTGCTTTATTTGATTGCACACCTAAACCTAAACATTCATAATGAGCTTGAACCTCAAATCAACAAGGCGGTCGACATACCCACAGAGAGAGAGAGAGAGAGAGAGAGAGAGAGAGAGAGAGAGAGAGAGAGAGAGAGAGAGAGAGAGAGAGAGAGAGAGAGAAGCAACCAAGAATCAATTTGGAAACAAAGGCATGAGGCTGACCCATTCTACCAGTCACCTTTTTTTAAAAGAAATATTACGCTAAATAATGTGGATCCTATAAAAACATAAAAATAAATAAGGAAGCTTTACTGCCGTCTTCAAGTAGGATCTACGCGAGGAAAAATACTTATAAACGTGAAAATGACACATTTCCGCAATATCTGAAGCCACAGATTTCAACGTTACATGACGTCACCGTATGTCAACAGTTGCAAGGAGCAGGAAGAGAAAGAAAGACAGATAGATAGATAGATAGATAGATAGATAGATAGATAGACGAGTATGGAAAAAACTTAATGGCACAACCGCACTTTTGACATCCAGGAACCATGGAAAACTGCCATATGTTACCCAAGCAAAACACGACTAGCAACAAAACATATTATTTCCTTCGTGAATACAAAAAATATTCTGTTCTAAAATAGCAACAATAAAAGATAAAAATTCTTCATATCCACAGCATACAAATACAGATCTCAGTTCATATAACCTTGACCGTTACGAAGTGTCTGTCATTAGAGGTAAAAATAGGCACCATTTTGAACACCATTTGTCTACGAGGTGACCGTCCGAAAAAAAGATTTCCCATCCATAAACTCCAAAGTCTGATAAACTAAGTTCTCCACTTTGTACCTTTTTTTTTACAACGCTTTACACTTCAGAGAATTTAGGTTTCTTCGAATCGCTTCGGAATTCCGGCTAAATTATTATAAAATAAATGAGTTAATCACAATTTATGGTTTTCACACATTTACAGTAAACCTACCATCCGATTATACAAATGCAACATATATATATATATATATATATATATATATATATATATATATATATATATATATATATATATATATATATATATATATATATATATATATATATATAATTAGTGTGTGTGTGGTGATATGAAAGATGAACCAATAGTTTGAAACACATTAACCAAAAACGGGAAGTGAGGTTTTCTTACACAATTTAATAATCGAAAAAAATCATATCACTTAAAACGACACCGACTTACAATACCATGGCGTACAGGTGTCACTAACTCAAAAAAAAACCTGATTTCAGAAGACCCCTTCCCCTACCCCCCATAAGGCAACGATGACTCTTACCCTACCCCATAGCCACTGAGAGAGTATTTTGTTTATGATGGAATGGCCAGGACCTAAGCATATCAGGAAGTACGTGTTACTTCCGACGCGAGTAAACCCATCAGTTGTGGAACAAAATATTTTCGATAGCATCAGCTCATGTTATAACACTGATCTCATAAACGCGGTTCCCCTGAACTACGATACATGTAATATTATGGTAGCACAGAAGTAGCAGTAGTAGAAGTAGTAGTAAGCCGCCAAGGAAAATCCTAAACAAGTAGATAATCGACATAACTAAACAGATCATGTTATAGTGACAAAAATGAACCATAACAGAAACGGTAATAGTTCACGTAAAAACAAAAGGCAATAAACCGAATCGACGACTCCTGCAAAGGGGAATAGTTCAGCATTGGCCCTGGGTGAAGACGTAAGGAGATTAAAAATATTTTCGTGCAGAGATAACGCAGTTATTAAAAGGTTGAAAAATAACAAGTAACATAGTTCAGAGGTCATGACCGCTGCTGCTCTTCTGACAACAAAAGTTTGGACAAAAGAAAAAAAAGCTAAAATACTAAGAAAAGTTGGTAATAAAAAAAACAATATACATTTAACCTTCTAAACAATAAAAAAAAAACAGATCTCTCGTAAATACAAAATATACACTTTTCAACATTAAAACGATGACATAGGCTATATGGTAACAACGGTTAAAAAAGTGGTAAGATTCTTTCATAGCAGTTCATGCACCGTCGTTCAGTAAAAATGTATTTCGTACAAGCATACAGCGACTGGTATAAACATACAGAAGAACTCGGCAAAAGCTTGGGAAATGTTCACATAGACAAAATGCTTGTACAAATACAGAATCAGTCAACACAAAAGATATGCGCAAGCTCTTGAATTGCATACAGAGAATAACTCGAATCCGATTAAGTAAAAATACCAAAAAATCACTCACACACAAATAGAAAGAACAAGTATCATCCAACATGACAAACAGAACTGATAAAATCAACAAAACGACACACTCCTCCCAAACAACTCTTTGGGAACATTTTAGTAAACTCCTTTAACAAGGGAATCATATAAGAGAGAGAGAGAGAGAGAGAGAGAGAGAGAGAGAGAGAGAGAGAGAGAGAGAGATTTCTTTTCTTGTCGAATGAAAATGAAAACTGCCGACGAAGCCTCCCCTGAGGTTTCATTATGCGCCAGTCAAGATTCCTTTAGAAAGAAAGAAAGAAGCGAAAAAGGGTACTAACGAGGTGCTATCAACGCCAGCCACGAGGGGAGATGCCTCTCTGGAGGATCTAAGAGCAAACACGAGGGAGATACTCATTCAAAATTAGCATGGAATATCTGAACAGGGGAGCAAACGAAGTCTATGAAATCCCTAGAGAGGGAAAACATTCATGACACTGCCAGCTCACGATAAGGACGCTTGCGCGTGCGCACTATGTTCTCCAGACAGTAAATTATCATATGAAACTTGTATGCGTAGAAAGTTACTCCAGTCCTGCGGTTCCTCAACGAAAGTTATACGTATTACTGCAAGGTAACAGATGACGGCTCATGTGACAAGAAGCAAAGTAAAATGATAAACGAGCTTCAAAACATGTAAAACAAAGCGAGGATAGATAACAAACTTGAAGATCATGTTCGTATGCAATCGAACGATGTACTGAGGAAGGAAATAACTTTCCGAAAATCACATCTACGTACAGTACGCAAACGAAACCCTTTACTTATTCAATGTAAAGAGAAAAGGTGGCTACTCTCTATAATATCTGTTGTCGGTTTTGAAAAGTCAGCAGTTGTGGTGCTCAGTTCCAATATATGTATAACAAAGTAATGTGCTCACACTCTAGCATAAACAATGCAGAGTTTCCAGCCCCCAACTAAATTCAACTATGAATATAAAATATATATTACCAGTGCCGATGACCTTACTTCCTGTGCCGCCAGGCTATTATTATTTCTTATCATTATTCAGAAGATGAACCCTACTGTACTCATATGGAACAAGCCCACAGGAGCCACTGTCTTGAAATTCAAGCTCCCAAAGAATATTCTGGTGTTCATTCAACGAAATGGCGGAAGGTAATGGGAAATACAGAAACAAGAGATCACTTATTAAAAATTAAAAAAAAATAATTTAACAAATTAATAAACAGAAAAAGATGTAAGTAAATTATTAAGGTTCAAGGAGAACTGTATTAGGATAGTAATGCACTGCATATTCGCTTGAATTTTTGAAGTTCCAGTTGCACGACACCCTCTGGGAAACTGTTCCACAGTCCAACGGTGTGAGGAATAAAGGACCTCCGGAACTGAGGGGTTCGACGGAGAGGCACATTTACTGCATAATGGTGCTGCTGTTCAGCAAATCTGGTTGCTCTCAGCAAGAAAAGGGGATCAGGGATCAATTGTGAATGTGAAAGATCTCGGTTAAAATACAACTTATGAAAAACTGACAAACAAGAGACGATCCGCCGATGGTCCAAGTTTATAAGAAACAGAGACCTACCACCACGAACCACTCAATCTAAAAGAGGTCAAATCTCTGACAGAAGCAGGAATCCACACCGGAGAACAGTATTCTAGTAAAGAAAGCACAAATGACCTAAAGCAGGTTGCACTGATTCGGAGAACAGTATTCTAGTAAAGAAAGCACAAATGACCTAAAGCAGGTTGCATTGATTCTATCAGTTATAAATATATGAGGTCTTACGCACAATACCTATCTTCGTGTGGAATTTCCTGAAAGTTTCATCAGATGTTTTCTCAAAAGTTAGATGTGAGTCAAAAGCTAAACCTAGAATAGTCAAAGCTTCAGGCTCATTCAAAGCTTCCGGTTCATTCAGCCGAGTCCCCTCCACCTGAAAGGAAGGAATGGGTGGAAAATCTGTACGAGTTCTGCTAATCAATAGTGTTTTCGTTTTACTGGATTTAGGCCTCATACTCCACTGATCAGCTACACCACTCACTGATCCGGTTCATGTCACAATTGAGACTAAGGGAAGTTTAATTTCTCAAAAGTGGAGACTTTACTACATCCACATGCGTTGCATCATCGGCATACTGGACAATTTTGTTTTCCAGGCCAATAACCATATTACTTGTATACACTAAAAATAACAGAGGACCAAGAACACAATAGGTCTTGGTTTGCTAAAGATCCCACCAACAGCAACTCGCTGCTGCTGCCTACCTCTAAGGAAATCTTGAAGTAAACCGAAAACATATCCACCCACTCCAAGACTGAAGTTTATAAATAAACGTCTTTTGATTCAATAATCGAAAACAGCACTAAAATCTATTTGAATTACTCTGCACTCAAAACCCTTAACAAGGTTCTCTTGCATGGTACCTGGCTGTTTCCTATAAGCATATTGACTTTCTAGTAACAATCCTTTAGATTCCACATACTTATTTAGTGGCTTAAAAATACGTTTTTCTGAGGATTTGGAGAGCACAGGGAGAATAGAAATATAAAGATATAAATAATTCATAATGACTAAATTCAGTGAAATGGCCAACCACCGATCTCAAGGCCTGGTTCCCACTCTACCGAATTTAACGGAAAACCCTCTCCCCACACAACAAAACCTAAATTCAACATGATAGCCCCTACCAAATCCATCGCAACGACTATCAGCAGCCAATATCTCATCTTTAAGCTTGTGAGAAAGTTTTAGCAACAGGTAGGGTTTCTTCTCAAATCTGAAACGCCATCAACGCAATCTTTACTGGTATGCAAGGGTTCTTCTGGTACGATCCTCAGAACCTGCAGAGAAGCTAAAAGACAAACATGCATACATGCTTGCTTACATACATACATACATATAAACACACATATATTATATATATATATATATATATATATATATATATATATATATATATATATATATATATATATATATATATATAAAATCATCAACAGTATATCAGGAACAGCTAAATTTAAATCTAAAGATCAGAAACTCTCAGGTGGAAAAATTCCGTTAAAAATATGGGCCTATCTAAATAAAAACAATAAAAATTACCTGGGCAAGCTAAAATGAGCATACCAGAGACTTCCCGACTCAGCAATGACCCAATAGACAACATTTCATTCGAATTATCCCTTCTGAGTGAATAAGATAGAAATCATCAACACACAATCACATGTGGAACAGAAATAAATTTCTGACTCACGTCGGGATCGAACCCAGGTCTCTCAGGAAGTTGGGAAAAGGCTGGTATGAATAGATGGAAAGGTAAGTATTTTAATCTCTCAGGTTCCAACTTGTATATATATATGATATATGTAACGACTGTATGTATGTATGAGACTGTATGTATGATCTGATATAGTCAGATATATATATATATATATATATATATATATATATATATATATATATATATATATATATATATATATATATATATATATATATATATATAGAGATATCAGATAGCTAAATTTAAATCTAAAGGAAACGTCAAGAAAATGTTCCGTCTTAAAAATATGACCATCAAATAAAAACAATAAAAATCGCCAACTGCGACGAGTAAAAGAGAGAGAGATATCAGAGATGGCTAATTCAGAGAAGAGAGAGAGTTCAGAGATTTGCTTTGCTAATCCCAATGCAAGAAAAAAGGTAGAAAGATGGAACTGAAATGCCTCTTTTAATCTTCAATTGTATATATATCGATCATCATTGTAAAATGTGCATTATTTGTATAAGCAAATGTAAGCGTATAAAAGGATATGATTTCGTAACAATTTGCTAATATTGTGCTGAGTAAGAAGGCAATAAAACTATAAGATTAATGACAAGTTAAATAACGAGAGAGAGAGAGAGAGAGAGAGAGAGAGAGAGAGAGAGAGAGAGAGAGAAGCCTCCGATGTGTCCTCTAATATTGCAAAATCCAACAGAAATCTGTCTAATGGAATCAAAACCCATCTGCGACTTTGAGAGTCTGATATCACCATCATGGCTAACTCAGTCTTCGGACTAATATGCAGGAAAGGTCTTAGAGAAGATATAGGAACTGAAATGCCTCTTTCTTCAATGCATAAATTTACGATCATCATTGCCAAGCAAATTCATTAACAAAAGCAAATGTATGCGTAAAAAGGATATGATTCAAAAAAATTTGCAAATACTTGTGCTGAAAAAAGGTTTTCAATAAAACTATAAGATTATTATTATAACGTTATATATATATATATAGAGAGATAGAGATATAGAGATATAGAGATGACTATTTATCACATCAATATTGATTCATAACAATCTAATAAACAAAACCATCTACTTTGTAGCTTACGCACCATCAGTTAACTAGTCTCGGACTAATATCGCAAATAAGTAACGCTGCGTTAAATCCTCTTTGGCATCAATAATTCAATTTACTCATGGGATCAACCAAATTCATTAACAAAACAGTATGGAACTTAAATCTCAAAAAACAAAAACTTTACCGAAAAAACTGTTTTCACTGCTCTAGTGATTATTTATATATATATATATATATATATATATATATATATATATATATATATATATATATATATATATATATATATATATATATATATATAAATATATATATATACATATATATATATATATATAATATATATATATATATATATATATATATATATATATATAATATAATATATATATATTATATAATTCTGAGTAAGAATGAATTAGGTAATTTGGATAGGGGATACCCCTTTAGGAGTGTGTGTTAAGGAGGGGAGGTAAGAGGAGGGGTTAAAAGAAATTTCAAATCCATTATAAGTCCCTGGTACATATTCCTCTCTCTCTCTCTCTCTCTCTCTCTCTCTCTCTCTCTCTCTCTCTCTCTCTCTCTCTCTCTCTCTCTCTCTCTCTTCCCAATCCGAAGAAAATCCAATATGACACCAGTCTTTTCCGCTTGTGGAATCTCCGACAAGATGAAAACTACCGTTTCGGCGCAAAAGAATGACATTCTTAAATGACTTTTTCACTTTCCGGGAAAATGACTTGTACTGTAGGCAAAAGCAGTTAAAATTAAATTTTGAGAGAGAGAGAGAGAGAGAGAGAGAGAACTGAATTCTCTTCCTAAAACGTAATTTTTTACTTTTGCCTTATATTGCATATCGCCTATAGTGGCAAACTTTTTTATTTTACGTTCATGACTAAAGTGATTTACGATAATCTGCCTAAAAGACAAAACAAGGGAACCAAATACTCTTCTTGACTCTGACAAAAAATTAATAGAAAATAAACTAGAGTCAATTATCAAATAGAGATCCATAGTAAGCCCATCCTGCATTCTTCTCTGCTTGAAAGATAGAGCTCCAAAGCTCGACCAAAGTAAAATCAGTCAAAAATGTTTTGCAACATACTTCAATATTTTCATCTCCAACTGCCATCACTATCGTTGTTTTATCTCCTTCATATGTGTGAACTTTGTAGACATAGGCCTACGACTGTTATAAGTTGAACTATTAGTCTTATTAACATCAACAAATACGACTTTTGTAAAGATTTGCTTGCACATTATTATTAATCAAATTTTTGAATGACCAATCCTATGTATAGTGTGAACTAGTGAAACTTAATATAAAATATACTGAACTAGACTAACAGATTTCACGTCTGTTTTTGTAATACATAGAATATAATCGCGGGCACGCGCACACACACACACACACACACACACACACACACACACACACACACACACACACATATATATATATATATATATATATATATATATATATATATATATATATATATATATATAATGCCGTTATCATGTGCAATTTCTCATTTCTTTCATTGCTACTTAGGCCTATTATTTTGATGCCTCTTATGAAGTTAACCGAATATATAACGCCTATTTTTGTATTTCTTATTATCTAAGTTTCTAACGAATTAAAATTAGCAAGAAGTTCAACATTAATTTAGTTAATGCTAAACGCCAGCAGTGAAGAAGACTACCATGCTCATCAGTGGAGATTGTCTCCTCCTCATCGCAAAAGATGATTCTTACAGAGATCATTGGCCACTGGATTATATTATAACGCAAACCCTAGCCTCTATTCTTTGTGTTTCGCTGATATGAAGTGTTTTCTTGGCAGGAGCATAATGAAATAATATCTTGGTCTCATGTAGCCTGTTACGGATGGTTTGAGCAGAAACTTGAAGTGAAAGCATAATGTTCTTTCTTTATGGCAACACCGGCTTGTCAGGGGAGTTAGGCGGAGCTCCTTCAGTGATCACCCGATGATGATCCTTAACAGTAGTGCAACAATGGGGTCATCCTCCACTTTTTACAATGAATTTATCATATTTCCTCGTTCTCACTGTTGTTTTATTCCTCTATACATGGTTGTTTTATTTAAGCTAAGCTGCCGAGCAATATCTACAGTAGAGACAATAGTCTTAGGCAAGCTAATGATTGTGGTGTGGCTGAGTCTGCTGCCCATCTTATCGGTGCAAGTGACGAAACAGTTTAGTTTAACTTTCCTGCTCGAATGTGGAGTCACACGATAACATATGACGTTACGAGATTTTTTCTTTTTTGTTTTTGACAACAATAATGGTTGAATTCATTATTTCTTTATTTATATATAATTTCATTGATGATTATTCAATATTATTTTATTAGTCAATAAGCTTTTATCTGGATTCGAAATATAGTTTCTTCTTTGACTCTTTTGCCCAATCATCTGAAGTGAATTTTTTCAAAATGTTTCGTCATTTTTCGTAATATGAATTTTTCACTCACCATTTTTTTTATATTGTTAACCGTATGATTAATAACCAAAGTCGAATAAGAAAATTACATTTCCTTGTAAATATCAAAAGAACAAATTACAGATAGGTGAACGAAAACTTCTGGAACATGTTGCAAAACTTTTTTGAGTGGCTGTACATTATATACAACAGTGCAACATCAGACGCGATGTTCCATCCTCCTGGAATTTCAGGCAAAAACCCAACACGAGGACTCCACCGCAAACACAGACTGTGAGAAGCCAGCAGCAACAGTTCATTAAATCCGTCTCTGCTGACTGGTCAGGGTCCGGAGGTCCTCGCCCGCCCTGATTCCTACCCCTCCCTCCCCCACCTTCCCACAGTTTATTTACAAACAAGTCGCAAGCCTCTGAAATGAGCAAATGACCTGAAATGCAATGGACGTCTTACATGCGTGTGTAGATCTGATCCCTTGCAAAGTGGAGATGAAGATGGATTTGTAGACCAAATCATGATAAACAATGAAAATTACGCAGAACACATAAGTAATCAAAATTAGAATAAAACTTCAAGATGACAAATGCTGTACACTATGCCAATATCCTTATTATAATTCTTGGGGGTCACAACGGTACTCTTAAACTTCATGGAACTAAAGCACAACCTTTCATTACTGGTGACTTTGGAGGAAATACCCAAAGTACTTCCAAGTAAAGCCAAATGTATGTCAATACATCACCTTCCCGGAAAAGAACAAGCGCTCATAATCATACTTCGTCTAATTACAGTTAGGAGTAGGAGTACAGTACAACTCAACAATTTGTGGAGGTGATCATCACAAAACGAGTGCGCTCGTTTGCGTATGAAACAAAAATATACTGTTGAGTGTGATTCAAGGTTCTTGTATTGAGCGAACAGAAAAAACAAGTACAAAATGCGCCGAGGTTTCCTCGGCGCAATCGAGTTTTCTGTACAGCGTATAATCAAGACTTCCGAAAATAAATCTATCTTTCGGTGGTCTCGGTATAATGCTGTATGAGCTGCGGCCCATAAAACTTTCAGCCACAGCCCGGTGATGGTCTCTCCTATACCGTTGCCAGCCGCACGATCATGGCTAACCTTAACCTTAAATAAAATAAAAACTACTGAGGCTAGAGGGCTGCAATTTGGTATGTTTGATGATTGGAGGGTGGATGATCAACATACCAATTTGCAGCCCTCTAGCCTCAGTAGTTTTTAAGATCTGAGGGCGGACAGAAAAGTGCGGACGGACAAACAAAACCAGCACAATAGTTTTCTTTTACAGAAAACAAACTAGAGCTATGACTGTGACTGACGTTTGTCTGCGCAGGTGTTTAACTTCCTTGCAAGTGTTTTTTTTTTTTTTTGTTAAGCAAGAAAGAAAACTGCAGGCCGGAAAGTCAGATTGATCGTCATTCTTGAACACCGCTTCCAAGATGAATGGTTTTTACTACTAGTGCTGCCAGGTGGCGAACTGACGTTCCCATGTTAATCCATGATTCGTACTTTATTATTACTATTTGATTATTACTTTCAGTAGCAAGAGATTTTGCTGCTGCTATTACTGAAGATGTTATTTATACTACTGTTTAAACATTACTGGTAAGTGCTGAAAATCTGTGATCAAGATTCACGCGCGCGCGCACACACACACACACACACACACACACATATATATATATATATATATATATATATATATATATATATATATATATATATATATATATATATATATTTGCAATAAACACTTGGAAGAACTTAATTTTATCACAGAAATGGCGTAATTAGCACAACGCTTTTATTTCCCTCATACTATATTCAAAAGAAGAACTGCATTCAAAGAACAATAACTCAAATGCGTAGGAATGCACCACAAAGACTACGAGAAGCACATGAGCAAAACCTGATATTCTTACAATTACTTGAGCATTAAAAATCCCCTACGTGAAAACAATAATGTTTCGTATTTATTTCCTTATTAGTCATTCACAGTGATGGTAGGTAAAGAAGGGGCAAGGCAAATGATAAATAATTAGCGTTCATTCCCTAATGCGTAGCTGGTGCGGGATCCTCGGTGACAGCAAACCACAGCTATAAAACTAAGGAGCTCAGTGCTCCAAAGATCGATCTTTGAAATCAACCCAAATGGAATTATATAACAAAGCCGCTTTCTAAACAAAACTTGCACCAACAGACAAGGATTATACGATAACATCTTTTCATGAATGTAGGATCCTTGGCGCCAACAAGGACACGGATTAAACAGCAAGGACAGTCTATGGATCTAAAATCTTTGTATAAGGCATGAATCATAAGGTAGAAATAATATCTTTTCCTGAAATATGAATCCTTGGTGTCGACAGACTTAATAGTATAGAATAATGACTTTTCCTGGATGAGAGATTCTTGGAATCTACGCAATGAGTACTCATGAAAGGAATAAGGAAAACGTCCAAATATTAACAAGAAAGCGCCAAACAGTTATTCGATTAAAGTAATATGAAAACTGGAAGAGTAAGGAGGAGAGAGAGAGAGAGAGAGAGAGAGAGAGAGAGAGAGAGAGAGAGAGAGAGACTTTGCCTTCGGACAAACTAAAAGTGCAAACTTACGGTATAATACAGAACTGAGGAAATTTGGAACCTGGAATCACTCTAGAGAGCTCACGTAATATTTCCAAAAGCGTCAGAGAATGCCTTAGAATGTTGGGATGGCAAAAGGATAATACTCTTGGTCATGACCAGAAATTTCGTGACGAAGTTTTAAAGAAGAGTAGGCCATACGACAACAAATGTTCACTGTATGACACAAAACCGGGGCACTCATGCACTTGCCAACAACTACCACAGCACAATACACTCCGTTACAAAGAACCCGGACATCGCGGTTAACACAATTGGCCAGGCGCCTTCCACAAAGCAAGCAGGCCAAATTAAAGGAACCAACAGGAAATTGGTTCCCATGATGACAAAGACCCTTGAAAAAATGCTTTTCCTTTCCATTTTTTTCCTTCTCGTAGCCGGATCAAGCATGATCACTTAGCCTCGTAATTTTTTTTACTTTAATTTCTGCGGATGACTGAAATGTATAATAAAACGAAAGACTTAATACAACCGTCATAATTAATAAAAAAAAATATAAAATAAAATGCAACCTTACTGAAAAGTGGACAAAGAGAGTGAGCGCAGAGAATATTTTCCCTTACTATCAAAAGAAAAGGACTAGTGGTACATTAAAAGACGGAGCACAGATTTCCACTCTGTGCAAGTGAAAAGCTTTCAGAATCAGATAAGGGCCTCTAACAACAGTTGCGCTCGTGCTGATGCAACTTTGCCAATTCGATCAAACTTTCACTGATTTGATCTGCTATTAACGCGGAGGAGAAATTAGGTTCCGAAACATTCTTCGCTTTAAACTCTGACTGGAAATTCGGGTACAGGAACATTCTTCGTTATCTGCCTGGATGAAATCCTGATTCGGGAACATTCTTTGTTTTCTAAATGTTCCCCGCCTTTACACACGGACTGGAAATCCGGATGTAAAGACATTTTCCTCCTTTAAACGCTAACTTGAAGTTCGAATACAGAACTCTTTCAATGATGCAAATGTTCGGATACGGGAACTGTTCTTAAACCACCGACTGGAAATTCAGGCACAAAACGTCGCTTTTTAATATGATTACTTTTCGGTCATCAACGCTGAACTAGATAGACAAATCTAGACAGCTGTTTCCATTGACGTTTTTAACACTCGATTCGAAGTTCTGGATGACTACAGGATTTTTCTTTTACTTTATGAACTTGATTGAAATACCAAACATTACTGACTAAATCCCAACAATAAAAATATAGTAGGCTACAGTTCCGCTTGGGTCACTTAGTACTCTTAGTCGTAATTATCATTGTCTGTATGTACAGACCCATTCATTTTCTAATTGTTTTTTAATGGTGTTTTTATTTACTCGTTCATCTATTTAAAGTTCTTTGTTTATTTGCATTTGCATTTCAGTGCGTAAACTTATCTTTCCTTAGTTCTGCTATTTCTTCAAATAAGGACGTTCAATTCTGGGAATCTTCTTCAACATTATAATTTTCTCTTTGGGTTGTTACGAATGAATGAATGCACATTTTAAAGAATAAAAACAGCAACGATTGTGATAACAGTAAGAAGAAAAGGAAATTCTTGTAGTTCAACAAGGAATTACTCCTTGATTACGGCTCTGTGCCAGGATAAAAAGAAAATCAACTGACGACGCTAATATAGAGACAGGCACAATTATTACGTTCAACAGCATCCATGAGCAACACACGTCATAGAAGAGGCTCAAGCCATCAGCATGTCCTCCTGGCATTATTCAGGCCTGAGTCTCGTAAATTTCCACTAACCTATTAATGCAAATTGAGATGTTTTCAATCAGGAGTAACGTCACTAAAACTTGGCTACAGCGATCAAGTTGACTGTTCCATCTCCTTATTTGATGAACACCTGCGGTCATTTCTCAAGCGTTAGGAAGGATGCGACCAGCGATATACGATTGTCTGAAGTTTTGGTGATAGTGAATCTTCTTATTAAGGTGTGAGTGATCGTGCCATTCGCCAAGGCAAACGGGGCCGAGGTAGTCTCACATCAGATATGAATTATTACAGATTAAATTAAAGTTGCTGTAATAAGGAGCCAACCTAAGCGGGGCTCTTCTACAGTGTTACAAGAGACAAACGATCTTAAGCTTCGCATTTGATTCATTTTTTGCGTGTGTCTACTAAGCATGCTGTTCTTGAGAAGTATAGTCTTAAAGAAAAAACAAAACACAAAATTAGACCTCACAGACAGATGGCTGTATTAGCATTGTACTGTACATCCTGGTAACCCTATTCCCTAAAAACTCACAGCGCTGCAGAGAGAGAGAGAGAGAGAGAGAGAGAGAGAGAGAGAGAGAGAGCTCGAATCTTTTTCCAGCCTCTCGGGTTTCATTCAGAATTGATGCTGCCACTTTGGGTCTTGCATTGGGAATTCAACACCTCCCCACTTCTCCTCATTCCTCTTCTGCCGTTGCGTTTCTCCTCTTCTTTCCAAAACATGACTCAATTTGGACCTTTACGTGCAGAGCGACAGATAGGCTTGCCCTGTTCACGTCCAGCATAAGAGGTAAACCTGTTGCATAATCCTCTCTCCATCCAATCAACAGATAAAGAAATTCTGGTCTTTCTCATTTCCAAATGAAGAGCGAATAAACAAAGCCTAAATGATTGAGCCTCGTGACAGAACCACCTTCCCTCTTCAGGAGATGATTCGTGTTTGTTTTCCTTCGTCAAGGGAAGAAAGATTCTTTTCATGATACAAGGGATTAAAACTTTTCCTCTGATCCATTTATAATTCATTCTTCTCTGTCCTCATCCACAGTTCGTTCTAGCTGGAGTTTCCCACAATATTAATATTTAATTGTGCATTAAGTTGAAAGTAATGATTCTCAAAATTTGATCTGTTGTTATCATAGAAAGTGAATCATGGCCAGACACGATTCTTAGGGCACTTGAGATAATCATTTCTATCCTAGACCTAAAGGTGCCAATCATACTAAAAACATACAGCTTCAGAAGCCTCTGTGATTGTTATTTCATTACCAACCATTACCAATAACGAAAATCAGAGCAAAAATAAAACATAGTATCACAAATAATAACAAATTATGAAACTCATCCTGGTAACAGTTAACGTTTTTCTCAAGATTCATTTAGTCAGTGTCACGGCACATGAAACATCAGAAACAGAGCTTCGTTCGTGATTCATTATGAGGTAGTTCGCAAAATCCATAACGACTTCATCCAACAATATATGAACTAAGCTAAAAGTAAGTATTACCACACAATGTTCACCTAAGTTATCAAATCACAGCTTATGAAGAAAAACGGATGGTGAAAACTTTCTTTTTTAAGTTATCGACCAACCCAAAAGTAAGTAAACACCGGAGGAATATGCTAACAGAAAAAGTTAAAGTCGCAGCGTAGGACAAATGCGTGTGGCACCCTCCTAGCTCTGGACACACTCGCTCTTGCTTTGGCACTGCGCCGACCGTCTTCACTGCCACTGTGACCCACACTGGCACACCCCAGCAAACCTCACTCGCTCTTCTCTCTCTCTCTCTCTCTCTCTTCTCTTCATCAAACAACGACGGGGCGCAGCAGCTACACGCCACTCCCCCTCCTAACCGCTCCTCGACACCACTGATATACTAACCCCCACGTATCTCTCTCTCTCTCTCTCTCTCTCTCTCTCTCTCTCCTCTCTCTCATCAATCCAATCTCCTACATACAGGGCATCACAATTCAAGCAAAACCCCGAATGAACGAGATAATGCGACGATGAGTAACAGCTGGAATAGAGGGAAGAGAGATAACAACCGCCAATAAGTCATCATGCGTTAGCGAACTTGAGTAAAAATTTGGAACAGAATGATTTTGACCGACATCCTACGAGGTGGCAACACAAAATCTGTTTCATTTGTAACAGGATTATTATCAGTATTAGTAGGAGCAGTATCAAAATGGTCCTTTCATAAGATTTTACAGGCGGTGGAGTCGCCAGCTACAGGTGGCATATAATGAATAGCTGATCCAACCCACTGGAAAATCTCTCTCGCTCTCCCTTTCTCTCTCAATGGCACAACAGGTGGCAAATGGAAAAGGATTAGGGAAGGAAATTTCACAGTGGGAGGGAAGAAGCCTCCTTGAACTCCACGGAAACAAACCCTTTTTCAGAATCCCAGCGAGGAAGTGTGGGCGCTGACCCGACATTCTCCTGCATGAACAAGGAGCAAAGAGAAATGAGAAACGGAACGGCCACTCACACTCACACACACACACACACACAGAAAAAGAGAGAAAAGGAGGAGGAGGAGGAGGAGGAGGAGGAGGAAAGATTTTGTAGCTGAACATTTGTCTTCAGCCAGCCCCGTAAGCAAGATTTATTATAATTCGGTGTTATCGAAATGGGCACCCAGGGATAGCTGCTCTAAATCTTTTTCCCAAGCAGCAAGAACAACTCCAGAGGTAATTTTAGAGAAAAATTTCTCATTTAGGTTTGTGTGAGCGCTTTTAGATATTGCAAAAAGAACAACGGTTGGATTTCCTCTGTATGCCAAACAACATTTTTTAAGGCAACAAATGCCAGTAAGCTTCCAGACAGCACATGGATACTTCAACCGAAGGAATAGTGCTATTGCCAATGTGCACGATAGGGCCACCTCATACTTCTACTTCATGATGAAGAAAATATTTTATACGAGATCAAATCTGGTATACTGAAAATATAAAACGAATAGAAAAACAAATTGGAGGAAAGGAAATTTGGTTGTTTCGTCCTGGAAACAAAATAAACATCATGAAATTTTGCCCTGAGTTTTAAATTGATTGAATGCGCGAGAGAGAAAACGAGAAACTTTTGATAACTGTTTACCATGGCCGATGAATCTGATAAGAAAAGCTAATTTGACAGTGCAAATATAAAAAAAATGTATGAAAAATTACTGCATATAAAATATATGCACTGAAAGTAAATAAAATATTTAATTTATAGCAAGATATCCTGTGGTCAAAAACTGGAGAAAAAATGCTAAGCTCATTACACCAGTATCTCTCTCTCTCTCTCTCTCTCTCTCTCTCTCTCTCTCTCTCTCTCTCTCTCTCTCTCTCTCTCTCTCTGGTGATTAAATTATCAGCTACCCCGACGAAATCATGGGAAGCCCAGACTCTAAGGATGCGAAATTATGTTGAAATTCTGTTGTAATATAAAATCTAAAACGCTACAAAAAATACTCTGTGCTTTCCTCCGTATCTGCAGCCTTTATATATCCCCAAGGAATCA
>NC_089749.1:35169569-35212069 GCF_040412425.1 Macrobrachium rosenbergii | reverse complement strand
TCTAGCACAAGGGTGAATGTAAGCATGTGCAAATATGCATCAGTTTATTTCTGCTAAGCAAGTAGTCACCCTGTTAAATGTATAGGCAAAACAATCCCATATTCCTGCTCCTCATTGTCATCACTTTAATTTTATCTGTATCATCATTATCAGTGTTGTTACTGTTGATGGCAATGATAGTTGTGCTGAGATGAATATCCCTATTAATATACTGCAAGAGAGTAACATAATACGCTTGACAGTTACACAAAGGATTAGTTAACGGTACCCTCTATTCTCATGTGACAAAGTGACCTACCTACCGAACTACTAGTTAGAGGGAGTCTATCATAGTGCCAGCGCACGAGAACGTACGCTTCAGAGAATGCTAATGTTCGTCGTGTCCATAATGGCAAAAGAAAAAGGACACTGAATCATAAAACGATGATAAGATCAACGTCCACACTTTAGTCAATTAAATACCGTAATTCGTACTCACAGCAATATTGATCAGGGTCGCTTTGTAACCATTATTTGCTATAAGTTGATATGTAGATGTGTTAAGACATCCATACATCGCCTAATTTGTTTAACCATGGTCTTCAATGCAAGTCTGAAACTGTTCATTCATGGAGCCCTGAAGCACAACCCGAGAATCGACGTGCTCGCTGCAAAGGTTTATTATACATAAGATTCTCGACGTGCTCGCTGCAAGGGTTTATTATACATAAGAAGTCCAGGTTCTTGTGGCAGTCACTCTGCAATTACTAATGCTGTTCTGCTTTAGCCTTAGTTAAGGATGGATAATCGCTCATTTTCCTAAATTATCCGTTCTTCATCGGGCACCGAAGCATGTTTGAAACGCTCGCTCCAAGAGTCGCAGCAGCAGCAGCAGCAGCAATGGCACTCTGGAACAGGTCAACTTTACCTCATACTGCAAGGAGGATGCGCTGCCCAGACCTTCACCTTTAATAATCATAGCAATAATAATAAAGAACATTGAGCAGAAAGCGAATTCTAAACCCTAACCCAAAATAAACGAAACGGTCCCCTAAACGAGAGGACCTACAGGTCTGGTAACCGCTGCCTGGAGAGGGAGAGTTTCATAGGTAACGAATCCCATACGGTTCTCGTGTGCGCCCAGAAGACTTGGCACTGGTAACACACATATGACGATACTTCTCGGGAACGACTTCAACTCATTCTCCTCTCCATCGGGGATCGCTAATTGTGAGAGATTGCGGCCAAGGAGACGGAGCGAGAAAGAGAGAGAAGCAGAGGCGTTACGCTATCTTGGCCACAACGTCAAACCACCGCAGATGATTATCATAATGATTTCGAAGTCCTCCAAAACCCACTCGCCATTTGCCATCTCCCGGCCCCCCCCTCCCTCTCGGTGCTCCACTCTTTCCCCAACACCCCTCCCGCCCAATCATGACGAGGGGAGTTGACACCCTCAGTCCACTACTAATCCAGTCCTCCTGCCCTGCTGGTCTTCAGACAGAATGAATGGCCTGGATATGACGACGCCAGGTGAGGTGAACGATATTGAGGCGGATGCGAATAACAACAATAATATTTTTACGTTTTATTACTATCATCCTTAACATGATCATCCATCTAAAGAATGATTTAATAACAACACAGACTTTGGCAACAAGACATTGACAAAATCTGAAAACACTAATGAGCGTCACCTTACGTGCAACAAAAATAAGCTCACCAAAAGCTAACCAAAAGCTATGCATCAAGTCAGCAGCAACTCAGGTTGTTGAAAAAACAAGTAGCATTCACGGAAGAGTCTTTTCTTTTTCCTATCTGTCTCCGGCTATATACACATTCTTGGCCTGTAGTTCACGGTCAGTTAACGGACCGGCTGTACGTGTACGCTAACTGCCATACCATTCCAGGCAGCCACTACCGATGTGACGTAAGTACAGCCCCTTCTCTCTAAGTGCATCAGTCCCAGCCAGGATTCGAACATATGCCTTTTGGGTCTGATACAGCGGTGGCATAGCTTACCAACTAAACTATCGAATTCAAGTTCAGTACTTACAATCAAAAAGGACCACCTCCACCATGTCATCAAAGTGCTGAGCATGTAACGCTTGCTTCATTTTATGATACTTTAGTCACTCTTTCACACGTGACATTTTTATATGCATCTGAGTTGATATTAACTTACATCTCTCTTGATAACTCCTGCCACCCCCATAATCAAACCCCAAAAGACATAAGTTCGAATCCAGATGCATTTATGGGATGTATGGTAATTCCTCCTGGGGCTCAGTTTTTCTCATGATTGAGTGAATTCAGTCACCAGGGGTACTGCATCAGGATGTATGGTAATTCCTCCTGGGGCTCAGTTTTTCTCATGATTGAGTGAATTCAGTCACCAGGGGTACTGCATCGTTTGGCGTTATATATATATATATATATATATATATATATATATATATATATATATATATATATATATATATATATATATATATATATATATATATATATATATATATATATATATTTATATACATATATATATATATATATATAATTTATATATATATTTATATATATATATATATATATATATATATATATATATATATATATATTTATATATATATATATATATATATATATATATATTTATATATATATATATATATATATATATATATATATTTATATATATATATATATATATATATATATATATATATATATATATATATATATATATATATATATCGTTCAATGCTGCGTGTGCACGCTTCAGGGTATCTGCAAATCTTTTGGGATAAAGCATCTAGCACCACGCCCTCCGCCATGTATGTCCAAAGGGCTTATGTGAAGACGGATCCGATTTTTCTTGGTGGTCACCCATCCAACGGCTGTCCACAGTAAATTATTTGGAGGTATTATTTGAAAGTTTAAAAAGCACAATAAAAAAGAAAATTGGAAACTTTTCCCAGATTTTACGAGAAAACGAATGCTGGAATACAAACGAATGATCTGTCATGAAAAGCAAAGCGCACGATCTGCTTATGTACACTACATACAGTACGAAGAAAATAAATGACATTGGGAACCAAGAAAGAAAAACTTTCTCTTTCTCTCTCTCTCTCGCGGCCACCTTCCATCTTTCGGCGGGAGTTTAGTGCCTTCAGACACAATCTCTCCCTCTTCGTCCTCAAGAAGAGAAAGTAAAGCCACTAAAGGTAGTAATTCGATGGGAAACACATGGATTAAGTAAGGTGTAATTTATACCGATATATCACGAAGCTTTCATATGCATACAGGGGATCACCTACCCGTGACAAAATGCGATACTTCAATGAACAGTTGTGATATGAGTCTATGCATTTTACATTTGCACTTTCTCTCTTCGCTGGCACAGCAGAAAGCCACAAAATTTCTCTTGGACATGAAAAAATATGTGTATACACACACACACACATATATATATATAAAATATATATACATGTATGTATGTATATATATATACTGTATATGTTTTGACTCTCAAAACAGTCAGTGATTTTTTCATAATTTCAGGAACTATTATACGATGACTGAAGATTTCCTTGAAACCTTCATTCATTTTTTTCGGGCCTTCTTATACGTTTTCTGTGTTCCCAAAGACTTCGATTTCCGGGATTCCCGAGTAACGTCAGTCCGAAAATGAGTGGAACAGAACTCTCAGTACAACACTGCGCGCAAAACATTCGTCCGACTCTTTCAACTCTCCCGCTAAGAACCCATTTTCATCATATTATTATGACGGCAAATAAAGCAGGAGCTTCATCATTTTGTGCATTTGCAACTTGTGTCTCCTCTTTTCCCTATGACATTTATAACAAACGACCTTGTTGGCGCGCGCAGCGCGCTGGAACCCGGAGCTGCTGTCTCCCTTATCCTTCCAGCCCCTTACCTAGCCCGCCCTAACCCGGGACGGACAAACCGGTTTGCAGGGGGTGGGTGGCTGTTTCATGTCTCCCCTACTGTCTCCCAAGGGAGCACAAACAAATCCACTCGGATTTTATTATCATATAATTTTATTACCTTATTATTATATAGTTCATCACATGTATAAAAACAGGCAGGCGTCATTGGCACAGCAGAGAAAACATACAAAAAGCGTTGCGTAGCATCCACGTGACATCACTCCCTGTGAAGATACGCCCTCTCATCAGGGCTGCATCCGCAACTTGAATATCACGATATTAAAGAGATTCCCTTCCTCTCGGAACCAACTGCCCTTTGTTAAATTTTGTTATCGGATTCCAAACTTAATTTGGGTTAAAAAGAAAACTGGTTTTCATGCATATTTACGAAAGGGAATAAATGAGAGCACTGCAAAATGGATATACATGATGACCAAATGACTTCCGTTTACGGATATTTGCAATCACCTCCCCTTTCATAGCCTGTTTCACATAACCATAAACAGGGTGAAAAAGAAGGTAACTCATTCACACAGCGAAATCTATCTAAAATCTCAAATGAGCGGTCGTTCTCATAAATTGCATGTGATATATATGAAGACTTCATGTACGTAATGAGCTCATTCAAAATTTTATCTGCAAACCATTTGTGGAATATATGTATATCTTACTTTCTCTTTTTTTTATTGGAATAAGGAAGAGTGATTATATGAACACACCTAGGAACATTTCTAACATGTAGCAACTGAAACGCTCACATAAGAACCTTCTACAGAATACAACAGAACTACTTGGCAGAAAAACGCATTCATATATATAATATATATATATATATATATATATATATATATATATATATATATATATATATATATATATATATATATATATATATATATATGTTGGCCGTGTGTTTAAAATTCGCGTCACTGTAGCCCTGAGTTCTTGTCTTCCGTGGTTCGAGCCCACGAGACGACGAACTTATTATCAACTAAAAAATTCCCCTTCGGGTAATATATATGAAAATATATTATTCCCGAGGTAGAGTGAATTGGATATTAAAGGACGTTTGTAGCTTAATGCTTGTATATGAATCACGGCAATGTGATAAAAATTTATATATATATATATATATATATATATATATATATATATATATATATATATATATATATATATATATATATATATATATATATATATAAACAAACTGGAAGAAAAAAAGGCGAGGGATGTGGTAAACAGAACAGAGTAAAAGGAGGGGCGTAGTTAAGAGAGACTGGATATTGTATGTACCAACTTTCGTTACGTCACACTGTAAACAAAGCCCTGTTCCGCTTATTACCGTTATTCTAGTCTCACCACTCTGACAAAATGTGACCTTCATTTCTGAGAAATAATCAACAAGTAAAGGAATGAAAAGGCCTCACGAAAACCCAGTGAAAACTCGCTTCAGTACTGAGGATTTCAAGTGCATGACACTACACTCAGGATACAGATCCAGAATAATATTATAAAAATAATTTTTATTATCAATATATGGCTATATTTTCTCTATAGCTAAGCAATGACAAAAATATCAAAATGAAAGAATCTTTAAGTAAAGTGACAAAGTTGAGGCGCCAAAAAGTCAAAACAATTTAATTATCCAATTTTCTGAACAAATGCAAAAAAAAAAAAAATCCTGTTGTGCTGGAAAGATAACAAGTGACTAAATATAACAGCAAACGTGAATCAGAAGACCACTAAATATATTTTCCACATACTGTAATCATATTTTATATCAATAGCAGTACACCAAATTTACGCTTACCAAGAAAAATGTATTGTTAATAAATTTGTGATGTACACAACCTTTAATAGTTTCACTATTATTATCAGTATTATTCAATTGTCAGTACAAGTATGAATTACTGCTCTATCATTATCACAGCTATCATTCATAACACCACTATTATTATTATTGTTTTAGTTATTAATATCATCGTTATCATCATCATGTTTAAAAAAAAAACTGCAGTAACACTGCAAATCCCAGGAACATGTGAGCTGAAGCAATGATACACGTGAAAGAGACAAACATTCAGGTCAACGAACCGACTAACAACACCTGCCATGCATGAGGGGTTTCGAACACTGTTGACACAACTAGACGACGCTTAACGGCCGATGGCCTATTCGAGCAACGAAAAGTCATTTCAGATACTGCAACATCAAGGAATAATCAAGGTCCATATATTAACCTTGGGAATAATGATCATTGTAATTAATTATTATTATTATTATTATTATTATTATTATTATTATTATTATTATTATTATTATTATTATAACTTGTTTCTTATCAAAGCAATAATGCAGTTTTAATGACCCATTACGAAGCACCTTGAGTCTAACTCAAATTTGTCAACATGAAAGGCGAAACAACGATAACTAACAAACAATAACACCAAGAGTAATAATCGTAACATAGCTGTCTGATGTCATTATTATAACAACAGTTCTAAAGTCTTAAACATAAACCATAAACAATTTCAGCAAATGAAGCAACTCTACTGCAATGCTAATGGCAAAATATTTTAGGAGAAAATATCACGCTATTTGATACGCATTTAATGACCAACGCGGAGAAGGCGTCCTGCCTTACGGCACATCGGATGGCAGCTTGTAATACTGATAACGGTAAAGTACATGATGATGAACAAGAAAAGAGAGAGAGAGAGAGAGAGAGAGAGAGAGAGAGAGAGAGAGAGAGTCTTCCTACCAGCCCAGGCACATGATTTACTGTTTCGGTCAAAAGAGCCATGATAAGTTTTTAACAACGCGTGGCCATCAGCCCTTTCTCGCCCAATATTACACAAGGGACCTCTTGCATGGTAGGAGTGTGTGCTACCGATCACATAATATATATGCATGTATGTGCATACAAAATTAAAAATATATATATATATATATATATATATATATATATATATATATATATATATATATATATATATATATATACAGTATATATGTGTGTGTGCATATACTGTGTGTGTGCGTGTGCCGTTTGCTTGTGGTGATAGTCTTATACTGTATCACTAAGTGTGCATGGATCTTCGTTAGTACAAATTATATTACAAATGAGTTATTTTTGTGTCAGTGACTAACGTGTTTGTGACACCAATAAATAGCATTAAATTATGCGTGGACTGATTTCGTCGCATTCCCAAAAACAAATGAAGCTGAAGTCATATTCATTATGTAGAAGCACAAACTGGAATGTCACAACCTTTTCATGTGCAACTGTAAATATTCAAGCATGTATGATTATTATCACATAAGTATATGATTAAAATACAACTAGTAACATATTCTTGTCGAACAATTCTTAGCAAAATACATTAAACGAAAAGTCAAGTTTCTGAATATAAAGCTGACGAACACTTTCAACATTCAAAATATAAAATCTCAGTTGGTTAGTAAAGCAAACCAAAAAGCAAAATATGAAGAAATGGGAAATTCTATAGTACTAAAACGTTTGCAACGCTGTTTACAACAGAAATATAAGGTAAACAAAAGTGAGTAAAATATAGTCAAACGTAAGGGCACAGTAATTCTCCATTTAACGTAAGGGCACAGTAATTTTGCAGTTAACTGTAGAATATTATAGGCGGATCGAGACCAAAATAGTAAAACTTCAAAAAACCTGAAATAATTCACAGTAAATTCTTGGCTGAATTATACACCAAGCAAATTCCAAACTAATGAGTCAGCCGCGAATCTATATTTCTGGGCTCCCTCGGGTAACGACCTAGAAGAAGAAAAAAAAAATGGATTCCCCAAACCCTTTCTGACTTAGTCCTAAAGAACACCATATCTCATCGAGAATCCTGAGACGAAACAAGAATTCTTCAGACAAAGACATTTTAAAAAGCCGTCTCTGAAGTATGATGCAAGACCATCCCAAGTACAACACATACAAGGACAGAATATTTTATTTCTTAAACAATCTTATAACTCCCAAAGTAGATGAACAAACAAATGGAGGAGAATACAAAACTACTCTGACCTTGAGATCAAGAGGTATTCAACATGAGGATTGTCCTGAACGAGGCAACACCTTTGGACCAACACCCTCACACTCACACCTCAGGATCTTGCTCTGAATCGCGTTGTAGCTTCGTTTCCTTTCCGTTCTTTTTATAAAGCGTCCTTCCTTCACTGACCATTCTGTCTGCTCAAAATCACTTACCACTATCAAAGTGTTTTACACTCACTCTATTTTAATCAAAATCTTTTATCATAATGTAGTACTTTAAGTTATTTGCTAAGAGGCTTGCCTGTTATTCTGCAACATAGCAACCACTGAAAAGGAGTATGTACACACACACATATATATAAGTACGTGTGTGAAGATGGATAAATCTCTCTCTCTCTCTCTCTCTCTCTCTCTCTCTCTCTCTCTCTCTCTCTCTCTCTCTCTCCTTGTGCAAAACGTGTTACAAGAGCAAACACAAACTCCTAGAAGGCCAGGCACCAGGAACAGCCTCTCTCATTCATTCGCACCTACACCTGAGCATTCAAGGAACTGAGCTCGCAAACATTCCTCAAACAAAGAGGGAACATACTCAACTGAGGAGTTATTTTTTGAAAACCTACGTAGAATATTGAATATCATAATAAAGACAAAGAAAACGGTAAGGCTTGCATTATTTTACAAGTCGAAAAACAAACACAAAATTCTCTCTCTCTCTCTCTCTCTTTTGTCACACATTCACACACAAACGCACATGAGATTTCCATCGTTATCTATGGAAACACTCAAGTTAAATGGTTCGTCTAGTTAGTCATAGTATTCAAATTCATGATCTCGCGATAAGAAACGTACAACGAAAGTAGAAGACTTCATCGTATCTCAACTGATAAGGCAGATCTCTCTCTCTCTCTCTCTCAATTAGTTTCAGAATACGAAGATTAATACATGAATTAAAAGAACTAATGTTATCTTCAAATGGTGACAACTGCGGTAGGCGTTTCTCTCGTATTATTTTCTTTATTCACCACCCCCCATCCCCCTCACTAAGCCAATGCATATTCACACATATTGTATCTCTGGGGAGTCAAAAACTAAGGCAAAGAATTTTATTTTCTTTCACCTATATGCAAAACTATCTCTCTCTCTCTCTCTCTCTCTCTCTCTCTCTCTCTCTCTCTCTCTCTCTCTCTTGGTTTAATCGTGTTAAATAAAATATCTGCATAATCACAACCTGCTTTAACCAGTCACCGGTGACAAGCAAGTTGAGTCATGATGACTGCTGAATACTTTCTGTTGCCTACTCAATGGGATACAACTCAACATGAAAGTAGCTACATAGACAGGCTGAGCATAAGAAGATGCTCAAGAATGCATTCTCAGAATCTTTGGCTTCCTCTCGCTACCATTCAAGATCTCCAGTTTGCTTCTGCCATATTCCCAGAGAGTAACTTCAAATCCTTCTAAACTTTAGGCTCATTCTGTCATGTTTACTGGTAAAAATTCGGATGGTTTTTAAATTCTCAGTTCTTATATGTTTCTTTTTATTAATCATAAAACATTTTCTAACATAACTGAATTCTGTTCCCTTTTTATATATTTTTTGTTTCAAACACAAACTTTATTATTTATTAAAATACAAATTGCTCGACAACTTACTTCATAAGATTTTAAAAACCTAGTGTTCATATCCAATGCTTCCACTTTGACAGAAAATATGTTTTTCCTTTTGCGTCTACTCATGCCAGGAAATTTACATAAAGCTAAAAAAAGGACGAAGGCAATAACGAAGAACGCCAAGAATATTCGATTTTTTCATCGTTGTAATTATACGTTAAACAATGACACAAGTTTCGTGTTAAATATCAGACTAATACATTTGCGTACTCAGACATGCATTTATGTGTCAAGTACTAGCAATGAAGACAACGAACAAACTGCCGGAAACTGCGGTACCAGAAATTTGTAACGTAAGACCACAATGTGATCATCATTTCATAGTCTCTCCCTCTTCCTCTCTTATTCAACAGTTAATGGGCCCACCATACATTCTCTCTCTCTCTCTCTCTCTCTCTCTCTCTCTCTCTCTCTCTCTCTCTCTCTCTCTCTGGTCACACGTAATTGTCTACGTGGATACACATACCAACATTTGGAACAACTCACTTTGAAGGCCAAGGATATACATTTCCCTTAACACTGGAAAGTCCCTCTCTTTTGCTGTAATTAACGAGAAAACGGTTAGTTTGAGGTAAGCCCCAAAACAACGTGGGCCAAATAAAAAGAACTGAACAAAAATTAAATCTCCCGAAGGCTACACTGAACACTAAAACTATTGTGCGGTACGGGCGCACTGTCACAAGGGTTTCAGCATGTGCTGCTGAATTAAATGCTTGTTTAAGGACTCGTGTGGGTGATCTTCATGGAGGAATAACAGACGTCATTTGTACTTTCGAGAACAACAACTCTCTAAGCATCATCTGCATTTGATCTTAACTTGCAAAGTCAGGTGCATTCATCTCTGATGTAGCGATTTTCATAAGCTTTTGCAGGCATCATTCCAACGGCATCCTTTCTCGTCGCACCTTCCTCCCAGAAATACACGTTTGGCTCTTGTTCCCTTTCAGCAATTTTTCCCAATACCTAACTTTTCCACAGAACGACCCATCACATAGATATTGCCTTCGAAAACTTGACCCGATTTATCAGGCAAAGTAAGGTCGAGTATACAGTCTGGAGAGAGCACCAGTAGCCCAAGGTAACAAAGAAGTCTTGGTAAACAAACACAGAGGGTCGCACGTCTTGATGTTGCGATTTGTTTGTCCCTAAAGAGCGCAAATCAAAATATTTTCAGATGCAGTTAAAAAATAAAAATCGTTCTAGCCCTGAAGGATCCAAAGAGTACAACTCATTAACCTTCAGTTCTTTGGCCCCTCTCTCTCTCCCACACACACACACACACACACACAATCTCTCGACTCACTCTCTATGTCCTCCAGGCACAGCCGAACACCTGCAACACGTGACGCCTTAAGTGCCCTTTGGGTCCCTCCAGCACACCGTTCTCACTCCGTCCATTCCTACCTCTGCCACCCCGCTTCCCCCACTAACCAACAAACAAATCCCTTCCCAACTCCAGGCGACCCACGTAAGAATAACGCCCATTTTCTTTCGTTATAATCACTACCACCTTTCTTCTCCTCCACCAGTCTCAGCCACCATTTTCTTACAAGTCTCCACGATTCTAAACCTCCACAGTTTACAAGTTTAACTGTCATTCCATACCATATCCACATAAAGCAGACTTATATAAAGCAATTTAACACTTCATCCTTATTCAAGATTATTTTTTACGTAAATCATCTCAGGCACATACTTTTTTAAAGGAATATTCTTAATGTGCTTATGCAACTAAAAACCATACACACATATATATATATATATATATATATATATATATATATATATATATATATATATATATATATATATATATATATATATATATATATATATATATATATATATATATATATAGCGTGTGTATGCGTGTATCTACCAGCTATATACCTACACACTCAACCAGGAGCATTGAACAAGTGATAAAAGGTGCCCAACATCTGCAAGTATACTTGCTACAAGTAACCTACAAACGAATTTCTCTCTCTCTCTCTCTAAAACGGAAAAAAACTAGACAGAATCCGTTTTTACAAAACCTCCACCGTCCCTTGAAGGCCTCAGGTGAGTATGTGTCCCTGAGAAGGTCGTTTCTTAATGAGCCTCCTCTCCTCTGGTAGTCCACGTAATGCAGACCTCCTTCAGGACCAACTAAACAAGACAACTATACCTATACCCTCCAACCATGCCTGCCTCCACCCTTCCCCTTCCACCCTTCCTCTCCCTCTCCCATCCATAAAACTCATCCATTTTCCTATCTCTGATGATGATATTTGGTCCTAAGAATGATATCGGGTTGTCTCTAATTTAGAGGCATCTATCTTAGATGATAAAAAAAAAACTTTTCGAGGGGGACTATTACTGTATAAATGAAATGCTGAAATGTATATAATAGCCATTTTTAAAAGGAATTAAGTATTTTGATTTCTGAGTTTGACTTTGAATTATCTGCCTTTTCACTCCATGACGTCGCTATTATTTGAAATTTACTTTGAATTTTCAGTTCCTTCAACTCTAAAGAACTTAAAAATCTGACGTTATCCCATACTTTGAGTTAGCTAACATTTCAACTATTAAATTTAAAAACTTAGTTTTAAATTCAGATCATTTTGTTTACTTGGCCAGAGGGCAAATAATGCTGTATTATCGAATACTAAAAAAATGCTTGAAATAAATCAAAAGCCATAAGATTTCAAGGTACTCATTAAATATCAAGTCACTGCAACAACACCCTATCCACATTTATTACATCACACACAAACAGTAACAATAGCAACAACATAACAATAGCATGAAAAAGAATATTTAGATGTGCCATTCAAAATGACGTTCCCATACTCATACCTGAGCAGTAACCATCAGCAGTCACTAAGATGTAGATACTCACTATCTCGTGTCAAAAGGTCGAGTAAGAATAGTCGTTTCCCTCATTGAACTTGTTTTGGGAGCAAATACTGCCAAGTTTTAGGTAGTACATATAACAGCTGATGGACCTTTCCTAGATAGTGACCCCCAAGGGTTTTTAACTCTGAATGTATCCACCTCTGTGGCGTGTTTAGTACAAGCCCGTTGGGGATTACCGTACAAACATAAACAAAAGACTAAAAATCATCAAGATAATGACCGTCAAGAAATATTAGTCCTAGTTAACGACCCCCGAACTTTCTTGGGGGTCACTATCTAGGAAAGATCCCAGCTGTTTCCACTACATTCAGTTTGTATACAGTCATCTTAATGCGCCTTATATCCTTCTCAACAGCGTGTAGCTGCCATATTAGGTTTCCTAAGGTCGGGTAAAGATGCTCTGTTGAAAGTTTTAGTTCTTCAAGCGTTTCGAATGGTGTTTTGGCCGCCATCCACTGACAGTTACAGAAAGTGAATGAATTAAAATACATCTTACAGAAGTATACACAGCTATTAGCATTTTGTAAAAGTACATGCCAGCAAAACTGGAGAGAGAGAGAGAGAGAGAGAGAGAGAGAGAGAGAGAGAGAGAGAGAGAGAGAGAGAGAGAGAGAGAGAGAGATTGATCATGAAGGCTAACACTGACCTGTGTAATTTATTTATATATATATATATATATATATATATATATATATATATATATATATATATATATATATATATATATATATATATACATATACAAATTAATTAAAGTAACTGACGTTATATTTAGAAGCAAAATATATGAAATGTCACGAATGTCTAGGTCCTAACCGACATACACTGAATTATTTTTGCACGCTCTCTGGGCGCGAAACCTGTTAATGATTTAATCAAGATGTTTCTACAACGAGTCGGGTAAATGAGCTGGTGGAATTTCTGCGAGGTCTGAATTCTGAGCGAGCTGTGCTACTTTGATAAACAGCGAGAACCTTCAACTGAGTAAATTTTCTTCTATTATTAGCGTCTCTTTTATAATAGTTAATGTCACTACTATTAGGTTCTCATTATTTCTATTTTCTTACCCCGGCTCAGAGTTACGTTTTCTATCAGCTTTGTCGTGCGGAAGTTGAGAACGTTACATCCTCAGCCACAAACTAAAAGGTCATTCTTAGGATTTCGATGTCTCCCTCGATAGGGATGCAGTAGAGCAGTATCATGAATATCTTTCTTTGCTAGCGCCCTCGTCAGTTTTATATTAGAAGCTTTAGAAATCTAAAGACTGGTGCAGTTGCTTGTTTTTGCTACTATTAACTAGTCACCAACTTATTGGACTATTTTTTTACTCAAAGAGTGGTCATTTCAGTTCTTATAACTGCCACCAATTTGAAATATCTGAAAAAACTCAAACTTTAAAATCACAACTATTCTGGCATTAAAATAAAAACGTGCAACTAAATGACATCACCACCGATTTTCCGTTTCATACAATCAACACACTATACTGTTTAGATACAAGAAAAGTCCCCTTCCAGCCATTAAGTTTCCAAGGAGCGTGTGGTCAGTTGGCCTTCTGACGTGAACAATAATGTGTTACGGTTTCTACACTGCCTTACCTTTACGCAGGCACGCTCTCTCCTAACAAAAAAATGACTTCTAGCAGATTCAGTTTCTTTTACCATGTATTTGCCACAGGAAACAGTCTATTTCTATTTCGCTCTCCCTTTTAAACACACATACATATATGTATATTTGTATATATATATATATATATATATATATATATATATATATATATATATATATATATATATATATATATATATATATATATATATATATATATATATATATATATATATATATATATATATATATGTGTGTGTGTGTGTGTGTGCATGTAATGAAAATCGAGATGCACTATATTCTTTATCTATTTTCATTTTTAATTATTCTTTATAAACCAGGGACAAAAACTGCATAAACACTACATGGGCCCACGTAAATACGACGAACACGACATTCTACAGAAGGAAACCTCACAAGAGAGAACAATAACGAGTTGAGAAGGTACATCTCTGCATGTAGAGCAGCCATCCACTTTAATACCATTACCTTCCGTTGATAAATAGCAGAGATGCCTCCTAGCCATGACAGGGCTATGACACAGCTCTCTGCTATCCCCGTGATCGACACTTTCATCCCACTTGACATTTTGACGTTCTCTCTCTCTCTCTCTCTCTCTCTCTCTCTCTCTCTCTCTCTCTCCTCTCTCTCCGGTGCTTATTTTTTTATTCACCTCTACTGTAGCTGACCTCGTTGCTTTGTTACATTTTTCGTATACGAGTAATATTTTTAACTTTTTCTCTGAAGTGCGCCCATGTCCTTTCTATACACTTTACTTATCTCGGGGTTGTTCATGTGTGAGACTTTTTACTCTAATTTACTTAACCAGTAAGCAGATTTTCTAATTTTCTGTTTCTATTTTTCTTGATCTCATAATATAACTGGGTCCTGAAGAGTAAACGAACAGAGACCGGAGAGCAAACGAAGGCTTATTCATAAAAAAAGGATCTCCATGCGACTTGATAATGACAGGACTTTTCTCATCAATTTAGGTAGATTTCGCATTCAAATAACAACAGTAATTCTTTATTTTAACAAAATAGTGATAACAGTATTTACATATTACCTCAAATGATAGGGACATGAAAAGAGTGAAGATACTGAAGAGACAAAATATTACATCATCAACAAAGCACTTCACTTTTCCTTTCAGCGTTCCAACTGAGGTTGGCCAGAACAAGGAAAACACTCATAAGTAATGCATGAACAGTGAGCTCATTAAAAGAACAATTTTCAAACATCGAAGAATGTTCAGGCCTAGTCTACATACAAAAAACCTACATAAAATGCCAAAAAGATAAAATACTAAGATTAACATCCCTGAAACATATGTTTATAATCGCATCATTCAATCATACATACTTCATAATATACAAATATATATACATATATATGTACACACACATTATATATATATATATATATATATATATATATATATATATATATATATATATATATATATATATATATATATATATATATATATATATATATATATATATATATGTATATATAATCTATATATCCGTGTGCGCAAGCTTGTGTCAACATTGCCATATGCAATATTCAACGTGGTGTTATATCAAATTAATAAAGTCGTCCACTAGACAAAGTGAATAAATGTGAGTCCCATAATACTGTACTGTCGTCATCAGAACAGGAAATACAAGAGAGAGAGAGAGAGAGAGAGAGAGAGAGAGAGAGAGAGAGAGAGAGAGAGACCTCTGTAGTCCTCAAATACATGTCATCGTCAACCTCACCGCCTCGACCTGACCAAACTCTGAACTAGCATCCTCCCAATTTTTGCCTTGTACATAATTGCTTGAAATGGGAGGATATGTTGTAGATGGATTTTTTTTTTTTTGCAAAATATATATAAAAAACGTTCAGATACTTTCATAATGAAAATGCTCGAGCCTACGCTTCGGGATCACCGAAAAAATTGGTGGCCTTTTAAAAATCCGGAGCAACCAAGCTCACTCACTACCTCAGGAATGTTCCCTGTTTTAGCACCCTCTTCCCGTACCCAGCCTTGCCCCATCCCCTCGTGCCCTTGGACCAACGCACACCTCACATCCCCATCATGGGGCCAGCGTCCTCGCCCCGAACTAACCCCTCCCCCCAGCTCTCGGCAGGTATCACCCATGGGAAGGTGGTGGTTCAGTCCGGCTCTTGACTGCTATCTTCTTCCTACAGAGATACTTCCAGCTGACTGACTGACAGACTGACTGTACGTCAGGCTTATTTAATATGGTTCTTTGCTGAGTCACAGATACGAAAAAACTATAGTTTCACAACATACTGAGAGAAAACTACTTCAAATCTGTTAGTGACCTAGCGACATTTTAGCCGCTGCCATGTCCCTCCAACTCGGTCTAAAATTTAAGTTCGTCTCCAATAAGGACCGAGGGAAGATCCACGGGAAGATCCCTTCATTTCCCTAAACAGCCTTTGATACATTTTTAAAGATAGCTTATAATAGTTTTGTCTGCTTGTATTGCCTTACCATGTCCTCTTCCTATTACATTACCATGCGCAAGTCAACAAATATTTCTTGTCCAGATATTTTTCGTTGTTACTTTTCATATGAATAGTGATGGCAACGCATACCGATCAGTAAATAAAGGACTCCAGTGACACCCTACAGGTTACAACAGTGAGCGTCACTGGTGTCATTATTGCACTTCCTTCAATCCTCATAATTGCGTGTACATTCATAAACATTTGCTGGGCGAAAACTGCATACAAGCAGGACTTATTCGTACCCTAAGAAAGCTTGTGTTATCCTAACATCACTCCAGTTTATTACTTCACCCATCGCACGATTTACAAACCAAAACGTCACTACCTATTAATCACCTTATACTGAATATTCCAGTGACACTGACAGGCTGCTTATTGTAACACCAAGCAGGTCATATTTATGTTTTTAATCCAAACCTCAATACCAGTGAGTGGCGTCGCATCTGCCAAAGTAACTTTCACTGTTTTAAAAAATGACGTGCAAATAGCAATAGCAAGATCTCCCATTTTCTGGATTTCTCTTCCCGCCACTGAAATCCTAAGCGCCTAAAGGTCTTTCTAGCCTCTTTGTTCGGGGCTGTCACCGGGTAATACGCCCCAGAAAAAAGATGAACTCCAAGATCCCGTGGGCGTAATTACCTGACAGTGGCACTTATATTGGAGGGTCTGTCGTCATTGCTTGCGTGAACTGTCTTTCGTTCTGTATAATTGCGTCTGCATGTTTTCTAAAGCAAACAGCACTGATAAAACGCAATTGTCACCTAACTACTTACGTGAGGAAATGTTAACAGGTAATACATTCGTCCTTAGTCTTCCTTTCCAAATATACGCACAAAAATCAGCAGTACTGAGAGCTCCAGACAACTGCCTTTCAAATTAAAAAAGAACACCATCTACCAAAAGAGACCGGACATCCGTTAATAGCACTGCTCTGTACAAAGTAGATTTGCGAAAAGTTACTCATTCTCTTAAAATACTGAGACTAAAACACAAATTATTTATATTCTCTATCTCTTTAAGAATCACAAAGAACTCCGAATGCCCCGAGAGAGAGAGAGAGAGAGAGAGAGAGAGAGAGGTGGTGGGAAGGGACCAAGGAGGGGGAGGGTCTATGCTACTGAGGGGGAGATGATATGTAAAAGCGGAAGCCCTCTGGGTCTTCGTGAATTTGGAAAACTAGCAGAGCTACTGGAGGGTTTCTCATCTTTCGTTTCTCTTTTTAGCGATTGAATTTCTTGGTCCTTCGATAAAGCAGTGAGGGGGAAAAGAAAGGTTTGACCGAAAACGATATGAAAAGAAAGTTCGTTTCGACGGGAATACTGACGGTCGGTTGTCATTCCAGGACTCAAATTCTCTACGGGATTTCCAAACTCTGCCTGGTACGAGTATTTTCGTTTCATATTTGGAAAAGATTGAATCACGAAGTAAGCACAGGTGCCAATGCTGCCATACAGCTACCTTGGATAATAACGATTGAGTATTTCACAATCATACGTGTTATACACAAAGTTCTTCATTGAAAACAAATATCACCGAGATGATCTGATGTTATCAGGGAAACGAATAATAATTTCAGAGGAAATGTGTTGTTAAACCATTAATCGAATGAATAAAAATGTGCGTGGGATATATTATTGCGACATGTCTGGGGATGAAGGTGAAAGTCAGTATCAATAATCACTTTGAATTATACACAAAGTGAAAAAAGATCTTTCACAATCTCTCTTACTGTAGGATAGGAGTCACGTCACAGAAGACTTGAGTTCATCAGATTTCATATACCAAGGTTATCTTGGTTTTGCATCGAGATTCCTATTAAACCACGCAATAAAGGAAGGTAATATATATAATATATATATACACGTGTATATTCTTACTCTTTTATAGCATTAAGTTTAAAAACTAAAGAGTATTAGTGTCTTATCGTAATATGGGGAAATGACAATTTCCCTCATTTTGTGCATAAAGGCTTTACCCATTTTCCAGGCTAGCCAACTAGTATGTAAATACAAATGTCATAACGGTCAAAAGAATAAGTATAAAGTAACTATAAAATATCCAGATGAAAGCAGTACATCAGCACATCACACAATTACGACAAAAGTTATATCACACTCAAAATGTGAATTTTGATTACATCGAAAACTGAAAACTGAAAATTGTAATGTACGCAAAGTTGGATACAACATCTCTTCACTGTTACTATCAGTGGCATGGAACATCGAGTGAAAGAAAACTAAGCCCGTCTGCCAGGTGCAGTAAAACGACGGAGTTTCTAAGCTTCTCTCTCTCTCTCCTCTCTCTCTCTCTCTCTCTCTCTCTCTCTCTCTCTCTCTCTCTCAATGAATCGACTGGAAATAGAAATTTATGTTCTCCAGCAAGCGTCGCGGCTTGGCGAAAGGTTTAATTCATCTACATGAAGAAAAGGGAAACCTGATAGATAGATGAAGAAAAGGAAACCTGATAAATAGCTATCACAATTTTCACATCCCCGCTCTATTTATCAATCTATCTCTGTCCCTCAAAAAAAAAAAAAGAAATGGTCAGCGCAAATTTAGCATTAAAAGTTGTTTGAATGGATGAAACGACAATAAAAGAAAAACCATCCCATAAGCTAGTGGTCAAGGTTTAAAAAGGCCAAAAAATTTATGATGTACTTAATCGACAATTCGTTCATTGCTTCGAGTCCCCTTTCATCTTTAATTTATGCCCCATTTATTTACTTCATTTTCTTTCCATGCTTATATTCTACACTGACGCAATAGGTTGGTGACATTGTTTTGTTTTTACAAGAGAGGGAAAAAAGAGAAATGTAAGTTTAAGGAGAACACGGAGGGACAGCAAACAATAACTACCAACAAAGAAATGTATTATGGACACGAAGGGGAAGGGGAAGGGCCTGGGAAGGAGGAATTCAAAGGACTAACTGATTTTTCTTTGACGTTTATTTGAAACTTGCACCATATGAATATCTGGCTACAAGTCTGACAGGCCGTTTCCTATGTGTGGTTGATCTTCAAGAGCCTCGGGTGACAACTGCATCTTCTTCATAACCAAAGTTTAAAATTACTCAAAAACATTCGTCACCTAAATTACATAGAAATACAACCATTTTTTTTCTCGGAGCCAGTCTCCAACAAGTATGAAAAAAATAACTGACGCCCTTTAAAAAGACGACAAATTACAGGAAGCGATTCCTCCCTTTAAAACTGTACATCCCAAATGACAAGCGCAATACTCCACAGCAATTTCGGCAACTTCAAACGGTGGGGCCAACAGAACACGCTCTTCAAAAAGGAAACAAATCGACGCAAATGAATCGACCATCAACTGCTGCAAAACATGTTTATTTCTCACACTTCCTTTGCCAGACGTACACAAGCACGCACACACACATAAAATAAACACAAACACATGCACACAAATTTTGTTCTTATGCGTTCCATGTACTGAGAAGGCTCAATTTTTCTGTTCAAATATAGTGGCCCATAAGCAAAATAATCATTTCAGAGAGAGAGAGTGTAAATCTCATAGGTGAATATTTGAAATAATAATAAAAAATACTATATTTTTACGACTGCGGGCAACTCGTCCAGTGAGCTAGTTGCCGGCTACCACCACTTCCTCCAATTCTTCAGCCACCGTCTGCTTAACCATGTGGTACTGATATTTTTGGAAATTATCAAGTCCAATTTTCTGCTTCGGTGAGCAAGTTTCCCTACCTCCAAGCTGTTCTTCCTCCGTCCCCCAAATATGAACTAGCGAAATGAAATGTAAGCCAATTTCAAGACAATATTTATTAATCATAACGAAAAAATATTAAGTTTTCGATTATAGTGTGGTTATCCAACAACAATTCATTAGAATAGAATAGAATATAGAATTTAGGCCAAAGGCCAAGCGCTGGGACCTATGAGATCATTCAGCGCTGAAACGGACATTGAGAGGAAAAGGCCTGAAAGGTGCAATAGGTTCATTCTTCAGCAAGCACTGAAATGGAACCTTGAAACTATGAGAGAGAGAGAGAGAGAGAGAGAGAGAGAGAGAGAGAGAGAGAGAGAGAGAGAGAGAGTATTGCGGCGCTTGGGCCTCAGTGAAAGTGATTTCCATCGGCATATTCCAAAATCGCACAAGGTTATCATGAAACTGTTCGGAAGACTTTAAAAGGTTACAGCCGACATGACTTTCCTTAACGCTGTCTTTACAGGCCGTCTTGTACTGCTCATTCTACACGACTGCCTCCTTCACTCGCCCACCCGCTCACTCACTAGTCGGCTCTGGTGGCAAGCAGCACTTTAGTTGGTAGCTTAGTTCATGTTTTTCAACTTACATTACAAATCAAGTAATTAAAAAGCATTTCGTGGGAAGATACTGTAGTTCTCTCTCTCTCTCTCTCTCTCTCTCTCTCTCTCTCTCTCTCTCTCTCTCTCTCTCTCTCTTATATATATATATATATATATATATATATATATATATATATATATATATATATATATATATATTTCATATTTTATACATTATGAAGTCTCCCCGCCAGTGTTGCTTTCTTTGCACAAACTCACATTACACACACAGGCATACGCCCATATATATATATATATATATATATATATATATATATATATATATATATATATATATATATATATATATATATATATATATATATATATATATATATATATATATATATATATATATATATATAATATATATATATATATATATATATATATATATTATACATATATATATACATGTACATATATATATATACATACATATAAATATATATATATATATATATATATATATATATATATATATATATATATATACTACTTACATATATATATATAGGGTATATACTGTGTGTGTGTGTGTGTGTGTGTGTGAGAGAGAGAGAGAGAGAGAGAGAGAGAGAGAGAGAGAGAGAGAGATAAATTAGATATCTAGCGTTCTTCATTACTTTTACCGTCAACAAGAAAAAAAGGCTGAATGAAAAGTAACTTAATGAAAACAGAGAAAGCAGTTCCTTTCCCCTCACACGCACATGCACACATGGCCGGAAGCAGCTGCCGGTACTCCATCGCCCAGTGACCACCCGAGCCAAAATAAAATATTAAAATTCCGAGCATACAAAACTTCAAAATTAGTCAGTCAGGAAGATGCATGTTACTCGCGAGTGCCTTACAAACAACTATTACTGTACAACAACAATTATACCACAAATACTGTGACTAATAAATGTCGCGGGAAATGCCGCTCTGTTTTGTTTTGAGGGGAAACAAGTAAAAAATGCGCCGAAATTTCTTCGGCGCAATCGAGTTTTCTGTACAGCGTATAATGCTGTATGAAACTCTCATCCACAGCCCACGAAACTTTCAGCCACGGCCCGGTGGTGGCCTGTGTTGTTGGCACCTATAGCGGTGCCAGACGCATGATCAAGGCTAACTGTAACCTTAAATAAAATAAAAAAATAACTACTGAGGCTAGAGGGCTGCGGTTTGGTATGTTTGCTAATTTGCAGCCCTCTGGCCTCAGTACTTTTTAAGATCTGAGGGTGGACAGACAAATGGACCACTCGATACTTTCTTTTACAGAAAACTAAAACAGAGCGCAACGAGAAAGGAAGGAGATTACACAAACATCGAACTCTAAAACGAAAACTTCTATGAGGAGAATCTTGTCAAAGACAACAATAAAGAAACGGAATTACTGACAGTGCCCGTTTCTAAATAAGATAAGCAAATGAAACCACAGTCAGCAGACTGGCAATTACGTAACTTGATGCTGGCAATGCTGGTATGACACCGAAGACCTGGCTGAAGCTATTATCTTATCGATTACATTAACGTCATCAGACTCTCAAACTTTGCTGACATTTCATCACCATTATATACTTTAAATTATCAGTGATTTCACAGCAAAATTGACATTTATTAAAAAACTTCAGTTACCAAGAACGGAGAGGAAAATACAACCTATTAACTTTAATGGGAAACTTCAGACAAGTGCTATTCATAAATAATTACCCACTTCCATCCACCAAGGAAGAACATCAGTGACCCATTTGGAACATACACCATACACTCAAAAATAATTATTGCATGTTTCAGGCCATTCATGTAAATAATCACCGCATCGTATCTATTACCCTGCAAATTCATTGCTAAATAAAGAAATAATTTTTTGCAAACTGGTGTCGCAATGACCATGATCATATACCAAGATCAGTCTATCAGTATATATATATATATATATATATATATATATATATATATATATATATATATATATATATATATGTATGTATGTATGTACATATATATACAGTATATTATATATATATATATATATATATATATATATATATATATATATATATATATATATATATATGTAACACCGACGGGGAATTATTATAATTATAACTGACAGGATCGACCTACCGAACAGAGAGTACTAACGATCTTCAGGGCACGCAGCCACGCACTGAAGCACCCGGCAGACTCTGCTCTACTATAAATATAATTCATAATCCCAGTAGAACGCAGATATTTGTACTTGGCGTCGGCATCAACACCACCAAGCCGATTGGTGCGTTTGAAACACGCAGCTGTTTATGAATTAATTTTTATCACATCACCGTGATATTTATATACACTTAACATTAAGACAAATATATATATATATATATACATATATATACATATACATATATATACATATATATATATATATATATATATATATATATATATATATATATATATATATATATATATATATATATATTTCATACTCGGCGTATCTTCGCTCGCAGAATACTGACCCTGTTCAGAAAAATAAATGCATGCTTAATAAAGTTCAAACTCAAACAACTACGTGATTATATTCATTCATAAATCTGAATATAGAGGATGATCCATTCAAGCAACAGTTTACTGTTCGCCACAATTAACGTCATCATAAAACAAAATGACTAAATGTGTGTACGCGTGTAGTAATGCATTTGTCCTATGAAACGACTCACGGAAAGTTGATAAAGCAACGCTTGATGAGCTGGATCACAGACAACCGTTATCGCAGAACAAAAATGAATGAAAACTCCAACGGCTTGCAGGCCGACAGTTTGTATCTTGTTCACAATCTGCAACGTTAAATAAAACCAGCATTAATCATCCAACATAATTATGAGCTCGACCAGATCTGCTCTCCCAGAGGCCCCGCCCCACCCTGCCCAGTGCCCACCCTCCTGCTCACCAACGGTTCGACGCTCCTTGTCCCAGCCCACCTGGGCAGCGGGACGGGAAGCACCCACTCACTCCCAAGAACTCTGGACGGGGAGGGCAGCGGTCTTAGACAATGGGGGGGAGGACTGGGGTACTGGTGGGAGCGTTATTTGTGTGAGGTGCGGGGATGGGAGTGCGAGCCGTGGTACAACACGATGTCATCAATCTCATTGGTGCTATGCTTTTAACAAGAATAGTTTTGTATGCTCGCTTGAAGCTAATTTAACTGTTAGTGAATGTGGCCATTTTCTGTTAGATGATTCTCAACCTAACCAGACATACAAGAGTAAGCGAGAGACGAACGAGAATGCCCAGCTTTAGAATGAATGAATGAATGAATGTAAGATCATCCGTGTTTGCTGCTGCCTCAAGGTAACCCATTACACTGCAAAGAGAGAGAGAGAGAGAGAGAGAGAGAGAGAGAGAGAGAGAGAGAGAGAGAGAGAGAGAGAGAAGGGGTGGTGGAGGGGATGGGAGAACCATGTAAAACTTCCATACACAGTTCAGTCACTTAAATCTAATCACAGACGGCAAACCTTTCAGAATTCTTGATGAAAAAACACGACTGGTCCGTTTCCTGAAGAGAGGCCGGGAACCCCCATTGGGGGCAAGGGAGGACCCCAATATAACCTCCTTGACTCCATCTCTGAAGGGAACAGCAGAGGGAGCCCACAGAAGCCATACTTGGAGGGAGGGATGGCCCGATCGATAAGACTAATGGCAATCAATAAATATACATCATACATACCCAACAGGCTACGGTAAACGATTCAACCGCAAAACATTGCACAATTCAGTCCTTTCCATATATCATTAACGTACAAACTGCAATCATGGCATTATCTAAGCAAAATATTAATCACAAGCATCATTAATGCTAGACAGAGCTTGGCTAAAACAATAGCAAAAAACAAACCTTCAACATAAACAACTAACTACACTGAATCTGCAGGTATGTCATTCTAACGGGGTTGTTACGACACACCTGGCGGGGCGGACGGGGAACGAGAATCAAGACCCTACCTGGGCACAGCACAAGCCAAGACAACCGGTAGAGAGAGACTCGGATATTCCCACAACGCCAGGAAATGCCATTTCTAAACGTGCTTTCATCGCCGACACAACAGTGTTTAGCGCATCGGCTGTTGAAAAATTAAGTATACCAAAGAGCCTAAGGTAAAAGATACAAACAACACTTGAGTACGCTTAAACGACCCCCCAAAAAATACGAGAGAGAGAGAGAGAGAGAGAGAGAGAGAGAGAGAGAGAGAGAGAGGCGTCGTTGCACTAAAGGAAGTGGAAACCTCAGTGAAAAAGAGTAAAAGTGCTCCGACACCAAACGATGACATGTAATCAAACGCATACATGTTTTAATTCCTTTTTACTTTTTTACAGTTACTCAAAATTGGTTACAATGATTGTCCAAGCAACGTGTAAATCCTCACCACACTTTACAAATAACCGATTCAAATATAGGAATAAACTTCCAATGCTAATCTAAAATTAAATTGAAAATCACGACTTTCTGTAAAGCCTAAAAAGGCTGACAAAGATCTAAGGAAATTATTTCAATTTGACAAAGACCTCATCAATTAAAACTAACTAACAATGATTAACCAAATCATTACCAAAGTAAGTTCAGTGTGGTATCTTTCCCAGGCAAAAACTGAATAAAGAAATTGTACCTTTGTGTAGCAATTATCAAACCAATATCAAAACAATACTCTCTTCCAGTAGTCTTTCAACCTGTCTTTGGTAAATAAAATGGTTCCTTCATCCGGAAAGGGTCGAACGAAAGGCAAGAGGTTCTTCGGTCTCTCGCCCTATTGAAACGTTAATGAAAGACACATACATTTCACCTGGCTTTCAAGTATAAAAGCTCTTCAAAGTCACTCGGAAATAAACTGAAGTACAGCTTGAACCTCTGGTGCAATTCAAATAAAAATGAAGTTCATGTAAGTGTGATAAAAAGTAATTTGGTTAAATAGAACCAGACAAATTTAAAGTGTCACCAAGAGTCTCAACAATTTCTACGCCAAAATAGCATTCGAAGCTCAAACGTAGACGATACGGCAGCTCAAGGCTTCAGGGAGGACGTACTTGTAAGTGTTAGAACCTGCACTCAGTGCCATTAGTTTTAACGTTTTAACGTAGAAAAATTTCGGTGCATAATCTTTTTACAACACCAAGCCTGGTAACAAAGCTACTGAAAATTTAAATAATATTTAATGACTGAATACACGTATTCAATCTTTAGAGGTGATAAGTTTCAATGTAAAGTTTGCGTTTTAGGACAGTGCATACGCAAAAGGTCCACATTCATATACACACACACATTTTGCAGCACTACATCGCTTGTGCACTCAAAGGAGGAGGCTGACGACCAAAGGTATTTAAAGGCAACAACAAAAAGCCCATCCAAAGGCAATCAAGGGAAAACATTTGAATACAAATAAGCGGAAGAAGCTTTCGGATACCGTTAAGAATGTCCACTGCAGCGTAACATCTGTGCAATACTGCACTCACGAGCCTATACTTCCCCCACGTGCAACTTCTATCGCTTAGCCGCCTGCCGACACGCTACACAAAATCCTGCAATGAACGGAACCGAAACCTCCTCTCCTCGATGGCTGCTGTGTCGGCCTTCTACAGATCTTGGCGCTCTACTCTTGGAGGATGACGCGTGTGGCTGCCATGAAGAGTTAACGAAGAAAAAAAGTGGACTAAGTTGCTCTCTCTCTCTCACCCCGATTTTCAGGAGTCGAACCGACTTAGGAATTTTCTGTTAAATTCTCATGTTCATCTGTTGGCCCAAGCACTGAATTATGTTGCTGATAGCTTGTCGACTGTGGGGGTTTGCAAACAAGGAAGGGGGAGGGACATGAGGCTGGCAATCCAATTTCTAAATACCTGCTGCTTTAGTTATACAAACACACATACAAACATTATATATATAACATATATATGTATATGTGTGTATATATATATATATATATATATATATATATATATATATATATATATATATATTATATATATATATATATATATATATATATATATATATATATATATATATATATATATATATATATATATATACACACATCACCAAGCAAATTGTTTTAACGTTATTTTCAAGGCAATAATTATAACATTTTTGCCCACTGAAAAGTAACAATGAAACCTACGAAGTTCAGTAGACATAGCGTCGTCACGGACACAACAGAGTATTTAGTTTTTGCATGCTCTGTTTTGCAGTTAGCAACTAATCCAAAAGGAAACTTATCTGAATGAACGGAAGGTCACAAATCAGTCTTAAACACGCGAAATAAAGAAACATCAGTACAAGATCATTTCAGTAACACACTGTAGCTTCACCATGAGAGAGAGAGAGAGAGAGAGAGAGAGAGAGAGAGAGAGAGAGAGAGAGAGAGAGAGAGAGGGCATGTACACTCACAATCTACGAGTACAATCCAAATCGTTCAACCCCAATAACTTTGAGAACACAAGGCCACAAAGTCTACCATCCTTACTGGTCAACGGTCTCTGCCAGTAGTAACACCATGTGGGGTAGGAATGCTTGCACAGAGTTCAGTGACATTTCGCCGTAACATTCTCATCCAGAGAAATTGTGAAATAAAGCCTATCACACGGAACCTCTATAAAGATGCAGTGACCTGAAACGCAGACGGCTTAGATAGCAATTACGAACCATATACGTAACGATATCTCAAACACTAAATGATATGTATCAGGAGTTTAACGCTTTGTAAATATAGTTTTTCACCCATACACGTCACTACGTATCTCCATTCCGACTCAAGATGAACTCCGGTGTCGGCGGATGAATTTACACCTTTAAGAGCCTTAAAAAACCACCTGAGGACAGGCAAGAGTCAATTTAGATTCCCATAATTTTGGGAGGAACAGATCAAATAAACCTTAATCCTCGATTACGTTGTGATTATCTTGTTAAGCGAGCCTAACCAATCTCCTGGTGTACCTTTGAAAGCTACTCATTTCGCCAACAGCCTCATATACATATCCCCATAATCGGTGAGAAGAGCACTTTTGTGGCTCCATTAGTGCTCACCGGGCAGAAAATATGAAGCGCCGACAATGAGCCAGTGAGCCAAGGACCGACGTCATGCTCCCAATCCTTCCGGCTCAGCAATCCCATGTATCTGAGATGCTTCCTATGAGAAGAGTTGTTGAAATGTGTCTACCACTCTCATGTCTTCATGTCTTCTTCGTTATATAACACAAACGCAGACATAACTGAAGCAAAACAAAACAGCTTGAATTGAGAGAGGTGCACGAAAACAGGCAGGGCTAAATCAGCGCAGTGCTCTGTGAGAAACGTCCTCCAGAAATATGCAGAAAACACGAACAGTTCAGTACTGGTCATCAGTTTGGCGTTTTGTACAATAGTTCATGGGCTGATGATAAAAGACTTAAAATGGAAAGGCACTGGGGAGAAATACCAAAAGGCGGTGTCTTAAGGCCCACATAATTTAGCACACACAATATCGATTATCATCATGGATTATAACAAAAAAAAATAAATAAATAAAAACCATACATAATTTATACGGAGGCTACTACAGCCAAATACTAAAGGACAGAGTTGGATGAAATGACTAAAAATAAACAAGGATTATGATGATTATATGCAAATATAACCATTATAAGAACTCATCGTTATACATTCGTCTTGAGATAATGAAAGGATGTGGATCATTGTTTGTAAAGGTAGATATTCTTGGCGGCGTGTTTCTTGAAAAACAGGAACACATACCACACACCGCTCTTGTCTGTTAACATGCACATACGCGCAATGTACATACATAAATACACACATACAGCAAATTCTCTCTCTCTCTCGAGTGAAAGAGAATAAAAATACTATACACTAATTGTTTGTAAGATGATGATCGTACGTTTCTTTCAAAACAGGAACACAGACCACATATTTCTCACGTCTGCCAGCTAGCACACACATGCAGTACACTCAAACACATATATAAGATCTCCTCTCTCTCATATATATATATATATATATATATATATATATATATATATATATATATATATATATATATATATATATATATATATATCTTCTTCTATATATATATATATATATATATATATATATATATATATATATATATATATATATATATATATATGAAAGGAATGCTTTTATATTTGCATGTGAATACTTACATAAACACATCAATATATATTATATATATATATATATATATATATATATATATATATATATATATATATATATATATATATATATATATATATATATATATATATATATATATATATATATAGATATATATATATATATATATATATATATATATATATATATATATATATATATATATATATATATATATATATATATATATATACACACACACACATATAGGGGATGTATTTATGTACGTATTCACATGCATACTGTATATAAAAGCATTCCTTTATAAATGCAAAGTTGCATTTATGCAACGACTAAATTTTCTCTTGCACGTTCAGTTTCAGATTAACAAATCATTTAGAAACAGAGAATATGAATGAAGTAAAAGCACACACAGAAAAACAAATGCTCAATAAACCATAAAAAATGAATTCCTACAATTCTAGAAATCAACTAACGGAAAAATGTCTATATGTTTGTTAAAACTCTTACCTTGCGGTGCCCAGCTGCTCACCAAATCTTTCCTGAGGGAGGCTGGGAGGCCAGACGAAATAGTCTTTTTGGGCGTGGCAGGAGGCGGCGGAGGTTTATATCCAGGGGCGTGGTATCGCGCAGACCGAGGTCCAGTCGCCGAAGAGACCCCCGTCAGGCGGTCGAAGGTGGAAGGCGGAGAGGAATAGGCTGCTTGGGTGGAGGTAATAGAAGGCATCGTCTTGTTGAAGAGGGCCGACTGAGATCTTGGGAGAGAGGCTGTCGATGCCACCTGCGTTGGGTTAGATCTGGGCAAGGTGGTAGAGCGAACTTCGGGGGACATGTTGTCTTTGCTGGTGTCTGGCATGGAAGACCTCCGAGCATATCGGAAGAAGCTCAACTTTTTCGATTTCTTTTCCTCCTCCTCTTCAGGACCTGACGATCCCTGCAAGGAGCCCCGTGACCCGGCATTGAGAGAACCCCGACTAGATGCTGCAAGGCTTCCTCTACTGCTTGTGGTAAGAGAACCCCTGCTGGAAGCGTTCAGGCGGATGTTGGAAGAACTGCTGCCAATATGACGATCTAAGGAGTCTGATGCTTTTAAAGTGGAATCTGAGTCTAATTGCTCGTAACTACTAGAAAATTCAGACGAACGGACGCGGTCTAGAAGATCACCAAGCGACTCTGATCTCTCCCCAGTATTTTTCACATCCTCTTGATGAATCTTCTCTAGACTCATGTGAGATTTTGCCTTCCTGGTTTCCTGGCGACGGGCGCTGCGTCTGCCATGTTCCCTAGCGTCAAATTTATCTTCGTCAATCGTCACGCTTTGCCACACTTCTACTTCGTTATTACTGCCTTCGGTGACAAAATACTGAATATTCGTAACGCCCCTTTCCTCTAAGCTTCTTTGAGACGCCGTTGTCTGATGCGTGTGCGTGGCATCGAGGCGTGTCTGGTGTCTAGGGGAGTCGTGAGAAGCAAAAACTGTACGCTGACTTTCTAGAGAGGTGAAGTCCTCTGCAGATGAGCGTTCACTGATCACAGAAAGGGGATCTAAACGTTTGCGAGCTTTAGGTGTTCCTGGATCAGACTCAGGTGACTGTTCCGTGTCTGTGGGACTGTCCTCGGATTCGAAACTTGTACTTGTTAATGAGCTCTTCTCGATGGATGAGTCGAGCGATATGGAATCCACTGACTTGTGTTTTCTGGGCTTGAAAAGAGGAACTTTGGGACTCGATGTTGCTGGATGACCTAAACTCAGGGAATCTTCGTCGCCGTTTTCACTCCCACCTGACACCTCATGCATGAGCGCAACAAGTCTGTTGCCAATATGATGCATGACTTTGGCTAGGAGAGGGGGTGACGCCCCTTGTGACCCAGAGCCTATGCTTCCACGGTCACTGTCAGGTTTCAAGTGGGATATAGATGACATGAGACGATTATACATAAACTCTGTATCTTTGCTAGAGGGGGAAGCGTCTTCCGAACTTTCAGAATATGCTCTCCCTCCAAATAAGGAATGAGCACTGTCGGTGTCACTTGGTTCACGGCTTTGGTCAAACTTTTGGATGATCTGCTTACAAGACGCTGATATCTGTTCTCTAAGGTCACTCTTCATTTCTGGGTCTGCTTGGTCGAGGAGAGCATAAGCGCCTTCCAGATCACTGCTGGTGTAATCTGAAGAGTCGTAAGAATCACTCCAAGTATCTTCTGAGCTCAGGTACTCGACAATTTCCTTCACCTGTTCATCATTGATCCCAGGGACAGTTTTCATTAAATTCGTTAATTTCGCCTCGAAAGCAACAAGCTGAGGGGGTTTTACTCGTTGCCCTTTCGGTGCCTCCCTTGTGTTTGAGATCATTGTCTTGAAAAAGGCGCGCATCTTATTCATCATCATATTCGTTTCTTCATCCGAACTCCAATTGTTGAATGAATCTTTGCGACAAATTTTACTCCTGGCCTTGTTAGAAAACGGCGGAAGGTCCACCGAAGAACCTGTACTTGATCTGGAGACTTTCCCTTCCCCACTGCTTCTGTCTTCGTTCTCTGATTTGTTGTTATTGCTGTCATTATCAAAACTATCACTTTTATTCTCCTCATTCTTGGTCATTTCGTGTTTCTCATCCTTTCTCTTTAAATTATCGATGTCCTCTGTGCTCGATTCAGAGGAGGAGCGAGCTTTCTGGTCTTTAAAACCATCCTCTGGTTTGTCTTTGAGTAAGTCATCTGAGCTACCAATGAATCCACTGTCTCGACTTTGGTATTTTCTGTCCGATAAATCACCTTCCTTATCCACCTTTTCATCACTTTTATCTTTGTCACAGTCTATTGTTACACGTTTGGCGATCTTTTCTTGATCCATCAGAGATTTTAGTGTTTCTGCATTTTTTAGATCACAGATATCTTCCTTATGTTCTAATTCAAGATGTTCTAACCCTCTAAGCTCGCTCTTATCACTGTCAGATCTTTTATCAGAATAGTCACTGGAGCTCTTCTTCTTTTTGCGTCTTTTGATAGTGTCAAACTGTCCATCGCCCTTGTCAAAGGCGGTCTCTTCAGATTCAGTGGACCCCTCGTCTTCTCCGCTGACTAAAGTCCTGTCCACTTCATCTCCTTCAGAGTGATGAGAACCATCACTAGGGGCCCCATCCCCCCGATCGGACGTCACCAGGCCCCTATTGGCGACGCCGGGCCGAAATCCCCGAGGTCTTCTTACGAGCTTTTTTCTTGGCTGCTCAGGACTGGGTGACCCTTCAGAGTCACTGCCAACAGAGCCACTTTCATCCGTGTGTAGTTCTGAGTCTTCCCCCACAGATCTTATGGAAGGCTGGCGTTCGAACCCTATCAGTCCAGTAAGGAAGTATTTCTCTAATCTTGAAGACGCCAGTTCAGCAGGATCAATGTCCTCGTCATATTTGGGATCAACGTCTACCCCTTCACTAAATATGGAACTGGATGTTTCGGAAAAAGTGTCGCTGTACTCGCTCTCTTCGTTAGCAAACCTTTTGGGATCTGCCGGACCATTTCCGAGACCAAAATAGAAATATTTTTCGAGTTCTGACGGGTCAGCATGTGAGCCTTCTTCTTCTTTGGTCTTTCTTTCGTAGTCACTTTCTTCACAGCTCTCTTCTATGATGGTGTGCAGCGTGAAATCAATGGCTCTGTTGCAGTATCCCCTAAGTTCGTCCTCCCTCTCCATAATCTCATCTCCTGAAGATTCACTATAATTGGACTCACTGTTAATAGATTCACCATCTTCGATAGAATCAAAACGCCCCTCAGCATCCTGATCAACATACAAATCGACTCCTTCATATTCATCACCTTCGGGGAACTCGTGTCTCGTTTCATCGAAAGAAACGTCGTCATTAAAGAGCTCAGTTTCATCAGGAAACGACACGCCCCTTTCAGTGTCTTCTCCCGAGTCATAATCATGAGGTATAGGATATTCATCTTCAATATTAATGCCATGATTCTCTTCGTAAGCCAACAGATCCCCTTCGGAGTGATCCGGAGTTGCCGCAGGGCTGGACGGACTCGTAGTGGCAGGAGAGTCTACCGTTTCAGTACGATCAATCTTGCGCCTTCTAATTTCGGGTGTCTTGTTGAGACGTCTGGGGGCATGAGGCGAATCTGTGCCAAGAGTACGAGTGAAATAGTTCGCCAGACTCGACGAACTTTCTTTTAATTCGGTAGGAGAGCGGCGGAACTGTGACTGCCTTTCTCTGGTAGTGAGAATCATTGACTGTAATTCACTCACCTGACTCCTCCTGGCAGGAGAGGCACTCCTGGAGGAGTCAGGACTCGTCACGTGAACTGACATGACGTGGCCACAGCGGCCGTCACTAGTCACCTCCAAGATAGTAACATCATTTCCTCCATTTTTGATATTGCGGTGATTTCTGTCGTCAGCTTCACCGTCATCTCCTGATTCTGCGCCCGATGACCCCGTTACAACTATACATGTTGGTTTGATTTGTACGTCGGAATCCGTCGAATCTGACCTGATGTAGATCCTACCATGAGATGAGAGACGAGTCGTGTGATCATCGTCGTCTCCCACGGACACTATAGACACCAGATTCCCTTCCTCACTATTATCCGAACACTGAGATTCACTATCAGCACCATGAAGCACAGAGTCTGCCGATGAAGGTCCGTCGGAGTCACGACTCTTATCGTCGTGGTCGTGAATGCGCTGTTGCAATGCAAACCTGCGCAATTCCGTGTGCAACTTCCCACCTTCTATGACGGTATCAGCGGAATCGCTGGCATCTGCGTCAGATCGCTCGATATCAGAGGATGAGGAAACCCCGTCGGAGGAAGAAGAACGTTTAGTCCGTCGGGAGGGCACTGGTGGAGTACGACGTGACGTCACTTCTGGCGACCTTACCCTTCTGACTGCAAACCTGGTCACCTCCTGTCTAACACCGTCACCGTCTAAAACACTCACGGGAATGCTGACACCATCACCGTCCTGTTCTTGCTCTGTCACATTAATTTTCACGACATTGGCGGGGTCTTCACCTTCGACTTCACTCTCTCCAGCACTCGAGTGACCAGACTCACTGGATTCCCCTTCCACGGTGTTATTTTCTCCTTCCTTCAACCGTTCTTCGCCGTTTTCTATCACAGTCGAATCTACTTCTTCCAAGGTGGAATCGATATCCGGTCCTGTATCGACAGGACCAGGAGAGGAGGGCACAGCTGCGGTAAGAGAGGCAGGGTCGTCGCCCGTCGGAAGAGGAGGAGGAGGCTGCAACGGCACGTGTTCATCCCCTGATTCACTCTGTGTTACTGAAGTGTGCTCCGTTCCCCCACCTCCACTCTGTTCCACTTGTGCACTTCCGGCGTCGGCACTGCTGGTGCCACCAGTACATTCGTGGTTCTCTCCCTCTAAGCTGTCTGCTGCCTCTTTACTTTCAGCATCATTTACAGACGGCCCTTCACTTTCTTGCGAGATCGGGTGGTCACTCTCACTAACATGCCCAGTGCCTTCTGGCACTACCTGGCACTCCCTATCATCCAAACCTTCACTTACCTCTGGGGCAATGTCTTCGCTTACTACAACGTCAGCAACATCAGCCTCCTTCGGTTCTTTGTTGACCTGGGTCTCGTCATGTGAAGTTACCTCCTCCCCCTGGGTGATCCCTGAGGTTTGATCACCATCCGGGGAATTCTCAATTAATGATTCTTTAACAACCGAGGCATCGTCAGCTGTCGTGATCTCAAGAGAATCGCTGGTATTGGCATTGAGATCACTGGTTTCATCAGAAGGTAAAATGGTTTCTTTAACCTTTTCAAGGACGGATTCTTTTTCCTCGTCATCGTTTGTTTCTGCGCTCTTTTCAACATCCTCGTGCTTATTTTCGCCTTTTTCTGCTTCTCCTCCATTTTCGCTTTTTTCTACGGTGTCGCTAACTTCAGCACCAACACTTTCATCCTTATTCGTGTTTATTTCATTCAATTTCATTTCACTTTTACTTTCTTTACCAATACTCTCACTAGTACTTTCTAGATCATGTTTTTCTACTACTTCACCTTCTTCACTTACTGAACCATCCTCCAACACTACCTGACTATCCCCAACACCATCACCTCCTTCACCAGCACCGTTCAATGAAGAACTGTCAACATTAATTCCCCTATCACTGAGATCAAGATTCTGGCGATCAATGGCAACTGTCTCGCACTCTTGTTGTTGTCGATTATCACCGATTTCACTGGTTGGGTTGAATTTTGCATTGCTATTTTCTGCATCTTTTATTTTTTCCTCTCCCTTTTCGCTTTGTTCTTCCTCAACTTTATCACTCACTGCTGAGGTTTCACACATTTCATTAGGCAATGGTGTATTATTACTACTACTATTATTATAACTATTATTATCACTAATATTACTACTACTTAGAGTTTCTGTTACAATATTATTGCTAATATTATTATTATTATTATTATTATTTATTATGAGATCAGATAACACTTGATTATTCACTTCTTCGTCATCTTTCACTACTGACTCATCAACATTCATATCCAGACTATCACTGCCAGCCTCGCCCTTGACTCCATCCTCATCCTTGGGACCCTCCCCCAGACAGGAATTTTTATCAACCTCTTCTACCTCACCCTCGAGGACGGTCTCCTCTGAGGTCGATTCCGTGGAGGATGACTTCGTCAGCCTGTACTCTTTACTGACGTGCTTTTCATCGTCAGTGTCATCACTGCCACTCGAAGCCGAGGAATCCTCTCGATTCTCGGCCTCCAAGTGGCTGGGCACCTCGTCCTCGGGTATGTTTTCGGCCTCGCTATCTTTCTCGCCTTCGTCAGCACCGCAAATATTATAGCTACGGGAGACGTGGACATCTTCGTCGGTGTCCTCGTCTTCGCTGGTGTTACTCGAGGCCGACGTATGCTCCTCGTCCTCCTCCTGAGGAGGAGCAGCCTCGAGGACGAGAGGTGGGTGTGAAGAATCCGACTGAGACGTTTCCATGGATGGGATTATTCCTTCAAGGGCATCGAGATCACCGCCATTTTCTTGAAGATGAGGCGGAGGTGGTTGATGAAGGGAGGGGTGTGATGGGAGTTGTGGGCGAAGGGCACTCATGGTTTTTCTAGGGGCGGGCTGAGGTGGGTGTGGGCGTATGTTGTGGGTGGTGGGTGGTTGTGCGTTCGTATTTGTGGTGGTAGTGGCAGGAACAGCAGCAGCAGCAGCAGCAGCAGTTATGCGGGGGCACAGAGGCGCCTCCTCCTCCCCCTGTCCTCCGCCGCCATGCTCCTTCGCCTCCTTATTATGTGCCTTCTTTGTTACCTGGCTTCCTCGTCCTCCGGCACCATTATCAACACCATGGCGCTCTTTCTGCACTCTGGTCCTCCTCCACCGTTCACTCGCGTCTTCCTGGTACTCGAAATCACTCGCGGATTCGCCACCCAAGTCACTACTAACGCAAGAACTCGCATCCAAGAGCTTTTCATCCGTCTCAGAGTCGGACGGGTGTGCGACTGAGGTCTCACGGCTGAGCGTGAGGTGCAGGTGGATGGATGGGGGGTGGGGTAAGATAGAGGGGCCAACATCGTCTCCCCCTCCTCCTCTCCCCCCTCCTCCTCCTCCTCCGACCCCTCGTTCCCTAAACCCAACACCGACACTGCCGAAGTGGCCAACGCCGTCTCGAACACCACCACCTCCGCCAACACTATGGCCGGAGGGTCTTGTGAATCCCTGCGTTCCTGTGGGTATCCTTTCCACCAGCCTGGACACCTTGGCTGCCGTTGTATCCCTCTGAGTTCTGCTACCAACCATAATGTCAGTGGGAGGCGCGCCCGGTGTGGAAGGCGTAGATTCTATACGTTCAGGTGTTGAAGAATCGCCATCATCATCAATATGATTGACCAGTCCACCGGGGTCAGGGTCAGTCTGTATGCAAATATCTCTACTTCCTTTCTGACGAATATTGCTGACACAACCCGACGAAGGCACGCTCTTGCTACGACTGTGAACAGTGCCAGCGTTGTCATGTGACCCTGGCACTCTCTTATCTGCACGACGCGGTTGATATGATAAAGGTGATAAGACTTTAGGAACATTCGCTGTTGAAATCTGGCTCAGGTGATGTTGAGCCCTGTATGAGTGCCAATCTGGGCGTGGCTTCACATGGGCGGGATGGGCACCACCAACAGCACGCCCTCCCCCACTCCCTACTCCTGACATATCACTGCTGACGCCGTAATAGTTTTGAATTTCAGTAAGCACCCGCTTGCGATATTCCCTTAGTGCGGTAGATTCCTGAGGAGTATTGACTCCCAATGCCCTTACCTGATCGTGACATGATAGTTCTCCAACGGACCTTTCGGCTGAACTTCGGGTGGAGTCGCCCCGGGCAAACCACCGCCCACCTCCTGGGATGGCACTGAGTACGCCCTCGGCAGGGGTAAATGCTCCCATAAGAGCTGCTTGCAAAGCTTGAGCTTCAGCTTGCACAGCCTCCGTCTGGCGCAACATGGCGTGCAATTCCGCAGAGTCCAGCGATCTCAACGTTGGGAGGAGAGGGGGAGGCGAGGATGAGGAGGGGCGGTCATCTGTGGTGTCCTTGACGGGCGTCGTGTTGCCATCAAAAGACACCTGCAGTTCCTGACTCTCGGTGGTGGCATTACTAACACCACTGTCGTCTCTTTGGTGGCACGGTGTCAGGTCCGGGGATGGCACTCGTAATGACAGATGAAGAGAAGTGTCTTGCACGGAGGGCGATTCCATTTCGCTCTCCTCGCCCTCGGAAGCGCTCCCACTCAGGTACTCGCCCTCCGTCATGACACATGCATCCACTCGAGTCGGGATAATTACTCTAGGGGCACTGATGACGTTGCTGTTGTTGCTTTTGTTATTGTTGTGCGTGTTGTTCTTCATAACAGTATTGTTTTTCCTTCTCCTCCCGGCTTGGGATTCCGACTCAAAGTAATCCCAGTCGCTCTCGTCGATGAAACCAGCTGTGTCAGAGTCATTGATGGTATTAACGCTCGACACACGCCTGGAGGGTGACCCCGAGTTGTCGGAGTCGATGGACGAATTCAGTTCTGAATCTTTCGAAGAGTCGGAACTGATAAAAACGATCTTATAATCGTCGCCACCGGGGACAATCTTCTCGTTGTCGAGGACGATGTCAGAAGCCGTGTCCGAGTGTCGATTGTTCGAAGACGAGTGATCAGAATGGGGCAATGTCGAGCGATCGTCGAAATCCATCTTCGAGTTCCCAGTATCACTGGTGTCACTCGGTGAGCTTCCGCTATGTGGCTTATTATTTTGTCTCCTTCCAAGGCTGCGGCTACGCCCTACGGGATGAGAATCCTTGGAGAGATGGAGGACCCTCTGGGAGAGGTCACCTGGAGGTAAAGGAGGCTTCTTTATGGGCTTCATGTTCTCCACTGTCATCTGAATTCCCTTTTCCAACTCCTTGACGTATCGGGCCACTTGCCCCGAGAGAGCGTCCTTGAGTGGAAGAGGAGGAGGTGGAGGAGAAGACCTGGAGGAGAACTCCTCCTCCAAACGACGAGAGCCAACTTGGAAAGATCGACTCCTCCTGACGGAGGCAATGTTATGCGTGGGCTTGGCAGGGCGGCGACCCGTAGTGGCATAGCCTTCAGAGAAAAGAGGAAAACGAAAAAATAAAAATTACAGCTCGAATAAGACAGGTATTATGTGCATCAAACGCCTTGTTGCAATGTTGATCCATGTTTCTGTTATTTTCCAAGTGTCGTTTCCTTGCCGTGTTGCGATGCATTCAAGAGAGAGAAAGTCAAGATGACATGCAGACCGGAAAAGCTCTGTTTAGCAGGTGCCGTCTCATCAGACAGCAACCGATGGTTTATGTCATGCTTGAATACGAGATTAATGCCAGGCAGTCAACTGTTCCACTTTCCATCATCAAGGAGAGATAGATACATGCAATTTTTAATGGCGAGAAAACAATGATGCTCCTAGAACATCTATACCATCTAAGGTAACATGCTTTGCTCCAATGAAGACTTTATGGTTTAGTAAAGGTTAGTCATAGTGCCCAATTTCACAAGTGAATATTTTTGGTCTAAAAGCTTTGTGTAAATTGGAACGGATGAAAAAGAGGAAAATAAATATGCAAAATATGCTTTGGTGTTCTTGTGAGCGTCCACTAATAATCATTTCAGCATAATACATATGCGAGCACGTGTATCTGTATGAACGCGTCGTGTATCACACATTCATACATACTACGTACACACACACATATATATATTATATACATATATATATACAGTGTATATATATATATATATATATATATATATATATATATATATATATATATATATATATATATATATATATAATTGTGTTTCTATGTTTCTAGAGAGAGAGAGAGAGAGAGAGAGAGAGAGAGAGAGAGAGAGAGAGAGAGAGAGAGAGAGAGAGAGAGAGAGGGAGAGAGAGAAGAAGCAACAGTAGCCAACAAAAAAGCATTGCAAGCTGTGACTTAACCAATATTCAGAAATGAATGAATACATCTTGACTGATAATAACAAAATAATAAAAAACAAACTTGATTATACCAGAGAATAGAACCCAACTGCCAGAAAGGCATGCTTTGAGAAACCATTTCTTGGAAAGCTGCAGCGGAACGGAATCAAAATAATGCCATCATCATAAATTTTGTGCGGCAGCGTTTTATGAAAGAACCGGAATTGGCAGAGAGAGTAAAAATAGGAGTGACGCAGCAATACCTCCTTGACGTATGCTCACGAAAGTCTTGCAGTTGATCAGTGTTCATTTCTGGTTTTTAAAAGGCCAACGGTCGAAAAACTTTCAACGATCTTTCTCAGTCTCGACACTGTCATGCTGTTCCAAAAAGACTATATACAATTAGGAACGACAACTCTGATGATAATAATAATAATAATAATAATAATAATAATAATAATAATAATAATAATAATAATAATAATAATCGTAGTTAAAATCTATCACATACTGCGAATGAAAACTAATGCAAAAAGCGAGGACTAAAATGACACCAAAAGATCTGACAACATTGTCAATATTATCACAATAATTCTTATTATTTAACGGAAAAAATAAGAATGTAAATCTTAAGCATTGAATTAAAAGCAAACTTCTTGAGACGATCTTAAATCGGAAATATTTATTTTTCTTAATCCCGGTTAAGACATAAGAGAAAAGCGAACATTCCAAGTGTTTATCTGGAGACTCCGCATTGCCTGCACCGTTATTCATTGTCATTTCGCTGACGTGAGTTCTCTGAGTAACACCGAAAAACAGGCTTGAAGATACAAATTTGTGGTTTGTCGTGTTTGAAAACTTAAACCGTAATGGTGGCCAGTTTTGAAAACTGATTTTTCTTTACAATCGTAGCAGTGACATCGAAAAAAAAAGTCAGAAAAACAGATTTTACGAAGCCAATCTGAAACGTCCTCACATATGCTACAATTTCTTTTAAACGAACCAAAATTGATTGCATAACATGATTCCCGGACTAAATAATTTCTTCTTCTGTTTTTAAGTAACATTTAATTTCGTATGTGGAAACGGTGCTAAAATAGCAAGACATCTAGCGTTGTAATAAGATCAGAAAAATGGCAACAACCATAAACTGATTGACCCATTCTCGTTCTGTTGTTTTTCTTTCTGCTCCCTATCACGCTTCATTTCCGCTTAAGTTGGAGCAATAATTTCAGTTTCTTCACATGCGAATATTCTGTTCTTTCACTTTTTGCCCTTCTTCCTTACCGGTGTGCAAACATTTATATAATGCAGCTACTTAAAAAAAATCGATAAAAATTCTCCTCTTCAGTAATAATCTACGACAAGGCATAAAATAAAGAAATAATCGCACTTTCTTGCGCGTCCTGCAATTCCACGAATTGAAAACTATACAGCATATATCGAACCGAAGTACACCAAAATGTCTTATCTTTAACAGAGCAGAAATACTTTTGATATCTCTATACACAAGAGATGGCAATTCAGAGACGAAAGTGACTACCGTCAATGAGAACAGTTTATAGAAGAAGTTAAGATGTAATTTATTAACTATGGTTATGTATGCACATCTTTATTTGAGGATGCACTTATTCGTATATATTACAATATATATATAATATTACAGCACACACACATATATATACATATATTATATATACATATATTATATATACATATATATATATATATATATATATATATATATATATATATATAATTTTGATCACTTTAACACCTGATTCGTTAATTACACAACACTACAGTTGAGATATATGTATATAATTTATATATATATATATATATATATATATATATATATATATATATATATATATATATATATACATATACATGCATGTATATATCTTAATGAACGCATGAAATTGTGCATACATGCAAGCAAATTAATATCATACCTAAACATTTAAGCCACATTCCATGCAAAGTACCTGCACCGCCCTAGCCCTAGCTCACAGAAGCGTGCATGCATATGACGTCCCGGTAAAACCGGTACCTGAAAGCATTCTTGAATACGTCTCCTCAGTATTCTCTTCAGGCGGGATTAATACTTAAGCAGTCCATACCATAACCATCTAAAAGAATGCCCAACACTTAGGCAAACGAACATAAACATGTAATACCAATGAAATAAATTATACTAAGCAAAAATGTATACATGAAAGAAATTTTGTTTGCTTTAGCAATTCTTATGTTTAAGTCTCATTCAAACATTTCGAATGCAACATGAAATCAACAAAAATGCAACAAGACAACACAAAAACAGCACAGAATATGAAATGCACAGATAACAAAAGAAAGAAGCCACATAACGAAAATGAAAAATAATATAAAAAAAAATACACAATTACTCAAAACATGAATGAAAGAACTTAGTTTAAAGGATTGTCATACGAGCATGAACAGGTGAGGGTGTCGAGACCTCGACATTTCAATTCTATATAGTTTTAAAGCATCATTTTTATTGGGTCAAATCAACCTGTCAAGTCGTAAAGATATGAGACTAAATAAGAGAAATACATTGTTATTCTGCGTGGCGAGCAAACCACTCGCTTACGAAGATGAATATATGAATACGATTGTAAGTCATCAACACGTTATCAAGTTCAAGCTCGTTTGATCTCGCCTCAGGGCATCAATCAATCAAAATCAACATATTAACACAAACACATTATATGAAAATAGGGAAAAGCATTTGTTGCAAAGACAACCTTCAACTTATATTTAAAACACTGAATAAAAATATGATTTCAAACAAATAGGTTTGATGAAGCACTGTAACATATTAAGAAAAACTTACCTACAC
>NC_089749.1:35079569-35164569 GCF_040412425.1 Macrobrachium rosenbergii | reverse complement strand
GTAAATCTACTGATTCAGTAAAATATTCACTACTCACTGAGTGTCAACAGCTATTCGCTGCAGGACAGAAAAGAACTACGTAGTGAAAATTTAGCTGGCAACGTGACACTTAAATAATGACAATAAAATCCTCCTGAAAAGAAATCATATTTTCCCACTGAAAACATCAGCATTGCCGTAATGAAAGACATATTCATCAAAAATGATTTTGACCTTAGCTTTTCCCTCCCTACATTTAAGAAAATATTTCATATGCCAGATGTCTTGTATCCAGATACAGTCGATGGACTACTGGCTAAAAATCCTCCTCTGCGAGTCGCCTGTGAAAATCACCTGGATACAAGAGCACTCATAGCTCTTCATTCAATATGTATAGCCTAGGTTTACTGACGGGAGTACTGACTGTTTCACTTGACTGGCTTATTAGATGACCACTTAGCTAAGTCCACCAAAAAAGCCAGCCCTGCAAAAGTAACCATTAACAAAAAACGAAATGCAACGACTAATACGTATGGTTTATACTTTAACAACAACCAAAACTTCTTAAAACAAGTAGTGACATTGTCCAACGACTTGAGGTGAAATGCCTAACATAATGTAATGAAGCTTACAGAAAAATAAAAACAAATGGAGAAAACGAAAAAACTACAGAAAAAGAAAAGCACGAAAATACCACTTCCACTCAGCGCCATATCCTTTCCATTTCTCCTTAGAGCCATAGAATTAATGAATACCAAATTCCCATTCAAATAATCCTCTTTCTACAATCTCTCTCTCTCTCTCTCTCCTCTCTCTCTCTCTCTCTCTCTCTCTCTCTCTCTCTCTTAGCACCACTGCCATCTATATTAACTTTACAGAGCACATAAACTCCGCCTCAAGGGGAAAGTGTTCTCCAGCTTGCTTTGTAGGAAAGAGAAGATTTAATGAAAAAAGATGACAAAAAGAAATGAGTAAATAAAACAACAAAAGTGATTATAAGCACGAAAAAATGCAAATATAAAAAGAATCAGCGGAAAAAAAGAGAAGTTAAATTAATCAAAAGAATAAGTCCATTTCAAAAACTAATGGAAAATCCCTTGGGATGTTTCTCTCCCCTTCAAAATGATTATCGGTCACTCCATTCCTTACGTCCCTCTACTCTCATCGCCTTCTAAATACTGTAAGCAGACTCATGCATGAAAATGAACTGATCAAGAACGAAGAAAGAAAGGGTATTGTCAAGGGTAGTAACGCTCACGTGACACCTTTCCTTGGCTCGCCCTCTTCTTCCGTGACGAGGTCAAGATCCTAAGACGACTTGCAGTAGTACTAAAACAAATAAAAATGCTTCTTCGGCGAAATCGAGTTTTCTGTACAGCGTATAATGCTGTATGAAACTTTCGGCATGGCCATGAAACTCTTAGCCGAGGCCCATGAAACTCGGCCCCGGTCCGGTGGTGGCCTCAGCCACGGGCCATGAAACTCTTAGCCGCGGCCCATGAAACTCAGCCAAGGTCCGGTGGTGGCCTGTGTTGTTGGGACCTATAGCGCTGCCAGACGCACGATCGTGGCTAACTTTAACCTTAAATAAAATAAAAACTACTGAGGCTAGAGGGCTGCAATTTGGTATATTTGATGACTGGAGGGTAGATGATCAACATACCAATTTGCAGCCACCTTCTAGCCTCAGTAGTTTTTAAGATCTGAGGGCGGACAGAAAAGTGCGGACGGACAGACAAAGCTGTCACAATAGTTTTTCTTTTTTAATACACTACTTAGAACAAACGGAAATTAGTTTTTCACTTTATGGCTCTAATTCGAGGCTTAACATTATATCAAGAAATGCTAAATAGAACAAAGGCAATATACTTAACGTTAAGAGGTAGATCTGCTACATTGCTAATTAACATACAGAAGCAAATCCGCAATTAAAATGCCTTACCTTTCATATTCTATCCTTCATAATGTACTGTTAAGAATCGCCCCCTCCCAAAATAACGCAATGTGATCAACCTGATTACAGTAGAAGAATAAACTACGATACAATTTCATATAAATATTCAAATATACCACATAATATGACCACTAAAATTAATTATGACTAAGCGCGAAAAATGTGCATTTGGACTTCTCACAATGATCCAAATCTGGATCGTTCCCAAGAGATAAATGTAATGTGCAAAAGTGACTGATTCATGTGAAAATTGGCAGAAGGACTTGAGGCCCCAGTCAGCAATTAATTATTTTACCAACATAACATACCCTTAGCTTTGGAACTTTCTTATCAGTCGCATTCTGTTTCCGACGATATACGCTTCATATAGCTTAGAAACTCCACATCGAATATGTACACCTTTGGTAAAATTTTTAGTGAAAAAACAAAACAGTGGTTTAAAAAAAAAAAAAAAAAAAAAAAAATATTCTAAAGGTCAAAAAGCGGCGGCCTTCCGGGAACGTGGAAAACGAAGCGACACCGAAAAGCTCCAGAAGAAATGAATCATGTGTGAGTACTTTTTCCAAGACTGTTTTCGAATGTTTGTAAACTTCAGTTGGTTTCTTCCATTGTAAATGTCTCACCTTAATATTAAATTTTTATCTTCAACTGTTTCATATTTAAGTCCTAAGACCGTTGTTCCTGGTAATACCAGTGCCTATGATGAATTTTACTTCATCTTAGCAAAGTTCATCTCCTAAAAACTTGAACGTTTCCAGTGCCATAACCCTTTCCTTCAGTCACTCACTTAATCTTTATCCAACCTAAGACAACTTCGGTATGACCGCTTCTTACTACACTCGGACCTTAACATCTACCACCAGTGTCAATGGCTCCACCCTCAACCCCACACCCCATCAGGGGATCCAGACCAAACACCATAATCCCAGGCTGATGGCATTAATCCCCTACCCCAGCCACCCCCAACCCCCCACACACACACCAAGACTGTCAGACTCGTCGATTGCTAGCTCGGAGGAGCATCAGGATCACTGACCCTCGCTGTACAGCGATTTATAAGAATTCGCTAATTCAGGCAAATTCTCTCTCTCTCTCTCTCTCTCTCTCTCTCTCTCTCTCTCTCTGCTCTAAGATCATGGATTTATGGGTCTCTGCGTTCGATAAAATGAACTTTGGAATTTATTGCAAATGGTTTACCAGTAAAATTTCCGTAAAGGAAGATTTGAGAAGCAAATATCATGAGCTACCCAAACACACACGTACATATATATATATATATATATATATATATATATATATATATATATATATATATATATACATATATATATATATATATATATATATATATATATATATATATATATATATATATATATATATATATAAAATTATATGTACTGTATATATACTCACAACCGTCTACTTATATGCCTTCGTAGATAACGACAAACAAGTACAAGGCAAACAAACAAACACATTCATACTTACAGACTACAACCAGCCAGGTAAAATACTGTACACAAATCAGTGTAATTAGAGCGATTACTAAGCCGCGTCAACACCGAAGAATGAGTGTAACCCTTACTCGTCGTACTGCTCAAAACAGCTGTCAGTACCCTCCCACCACGACCTGTAATTGCTCCACTAAACAGCGTGCTGTGCCGTGTAATGAGTTCCCAAGTCATTTGCCATCGACGAGCTAATTGGCTTGTATAGGCGAGGCGATAGGGTCATTAAATCGTTGCCTTTTTCAGGTTTCCGTCAGTAGCTCAGTTCACACTGTACGGATTGTCTTCATACGGTTAGGACTCGCTTCCGTTCCCGCAGAACGCCACTGTGGTCACACGATGCGTAGGAGATATGGTTAGCTTACATTACTTGTAGCTGTTTCTCTAACATGGCGCCAAAAAAGATCCGGTTTAAAGCAGCTCGCTGCAATAGCGTTGCTTTTAGGTGATGATGAAGAGAAAAAAGTCACTAATAAGAAGAAAAGAGTATGGTACACAAGTGCCAAAAGAAGAGAAGGTCAGAGGGTGAATTCTGGACCCTATATAAGGAGTTGTAAGATGATGAATTAAAATTTTACCCGTATTTCCTGCTACTCATATCCGAAACCAATTCTATCAACTTGCCATCACTCGTGACTGCGTCAGTTTCCTTCTCTATTTACGGTGTACAAGAGACTGTCCCTCAAGAACCACAGTAGCTCAAAGTGAAATCCTTGGGTGAGAGAAGGTGCGGTTCTTTCGTACGTGTACTTCCTCTCGTTCGTCGGGATTTCTTCCAAACGTATCCCTTGATGCACACGGGCGGAAGCCGTGCGAAAGACGAATCATAAACGGACCGGATAGTGTGAACTGCTCCTTTGACACCTACGCGATGATAATTTACACACGAAAGCCGAACGAAGACAAACCGAACAGTATAGTTCGTGGATAACCTATCAACTACATTACCACTACTTCAGCTACTAATGCACCTACTGCTATTCGCAGGACAGCAGTTGAAAGTAGATTTTATATATAAAGTAATAGCAACATTGAAATAACCCAATCAGTTACATATCACATGAAAAATTACTACAACAGGCCTGGATCAAACCGAGTAGGAAACCAGTGTGAATCTTGATCTCTCGGTGCCCTTACAAACTCTTAAGTCGATTCTGACAATGTGATATGAATGGCACGGGAACATAGACGCGAATGACCTGTTTTTTGCCCCCTCATCCAGCCCTGTATTTTTCAACTACCATCAATTCTACCCTATTTATATATACCAAGAAGGTGCACTTGGTTCTTGCTTACCGTTACTCAACGACAGCAGGAACAATACCAGTGTCAGTGGTAGCAGGTATTTTTCCCAAATATCATACACCACTTACTTTGCGAGTGAAAATATCTATAGAATAACGTGGAATACACACACACACACACACACACACACACACACACACACACATATATATATATATATATATATATATATATATATATATATATATATATATATATGAATATAAGAAGGCCCATAAAACACGTGGTTTCAACGTTTAAATAGTGTTTTATGGGCCTTCTTATATTCATATTACACTGTAGTATTACAAGAAAAGACATTCATATATATATATATATATATATATATATATATATATATATATATATATATATATATATATATATATATATATATATATATACATACACACACACATATATCTCATTCACGTTTGGATCTAGCTTATTCTCATGGTCAGTGAATTGATATTAATGCACTATTTTGGTTCAGTATTTGAAAGTATACAAATGTCATGGGTGAGACTGGTGACATACTACCATGCGAGTATATTTCTCAACTAGTCTATAGGTGAAGTTTCTGGCCAAACGCCCTTACTCACATAGAAACACGCAAACATTACACACACACACACACACACACACACACACACACATATATATATATATATATATATATATATATATATATATATATATATATATATATATATATATATAAATAAATGTAAATGAACAATGATATTTAGTACAGGTTCTCTTGAGCTGGACTTTAAAATGACAAATCAAACAATCTGTAGTCTGAATAAGATTTGTAAATTAAAAAGACTGAATTTGCATACGAAAGAAAGATTATACCTCATAATGTTACAGTCTGTATTGCTATACACGCGTGGACATGGCACAGCCTAACACTGAAACAATATCTAAAGGTATTTGTTGAGCCATGAATAAAACTTTTAGAGGAACATTGGGAGTAAGTTGGGATGGTAAGAGTTAGAAATGATATCATAAGAGAAATTATTGGTTGCACTGCAGATGAAATAATGATGAGACGGAGGTAGCCCGGAGAGGTCCTTCGCATAACCTTTGGGAGGATACAACATGATAATATCAACTAGGCTTCTGAGGGCACCTAGAGAGTTGGAAGGCCCAGATCCATTTGGATGATAACTATGTGAAGGGAGGCTGGGGATGAGTAGAGATTTGAGGAAGATGAAGCACAAGACAGCCACGATTGACGGAATTTCCGATGTAGCTCAAGATGCCTTGGAAAAACTAATAAGTGTTCTGATGATTTCAAGCACACAAACATACACACACACACACATATATATATATAATACATATGTATGTATGTATGTGTGTGTGCATGTGTGTACACCATTATTTCAGTACATGCGTGTGTAAGACCACATCTATCAGCATTTCACAACTTAAATTTTTGTAAGACAGAATGGCAAGAAGTTCGCAAAATTTCTTGTGGCACCGCTTGTGTCAGTTTTAAACTTACTCAGACACTGAGAAACACTGAAAATCAAACTTTCTTCATATACGACATCCGTAAAAAAGTAGCAAGTACTCTACAACCTACTTACAATCACTCACACGTATTTTCGACTACAAAATGATGAGTTTTGGAATAAAAAAGAAAGGTCACCAGTTACAGACAAAGGAAACAGACTGGTAGCTACCTGTTCGTGAATTGGAACGAATGAAAGGGTCTTCACATATAAAAGCACGATTATTCTCTTCACATCATCACGACTTCCGCAGCTCCCGCGGGAGCAAAGGAGAGAGAGAGAGAGAGAGAGAGAGAGAGTAGGTTTCAGAACAGAACCCTGAAAATACCACCAGAAAAGTGGAAGTGAGCATGTGCGGGTATCTTCCATAACAAACAAGTAAATGATGCCGCAATCGAGTTTTATGTGCAGCTTATAATCAAGGCCACCGAAAATAGATCTATCTTTCGGTGGTCTTGGTATAATGCTGTATGAGCCACGGCCCATGAAACTTTAACCACGGCCCGGTGATGGTCTGTCCCATATCGTTGCCAGAAGCCTTAAATGAAATAAAAGTCTTAAATAAAATAACTACTGAGGCTAGCAGCCTGCAATTTGGAATGTCTGATGATTGGAGGGGTGGATAATCAACATACCAATTTGCAGCCCTCTAGCCTCAGTACTTTTTTAAGATCTGAGAGCGCACTGAAAAAGTGCGGACGGACAGACAAAGTCGGCACAATAGTTTTCTTTTACAGAAAACTATAACAGAAGTAAAGTCTTTTGATTAAAAGCAAATGTGAAATACAGAGCCACGAGACGGGACTTTCTCTTTGTCAAAATACCTCTATTTTTATTCTTATAATTCCAGTGTACATCTCACTAGCGCTCACTTCAAATGATAATTCCTCTATCCCCAAGTGTGATTAATTCATCTCTCTATCCCCTAGTGAACAGTTACAGAGTAAGACAGGAGTCTTCATTCTCTGAGAACGTTTCAACAGCCAAAGAGTTCACTCATCAAATTTACCTTTCTGCTTTTTTCCCACAGGTCTGACCTCGGACTCCGCAAATAAACTTGAACCGATGGCAGTAAGTTCTGAAGTGGGCTTGGGACTGGATGGAGGGGGGGGGGAGATGGAGTCCTGGGTGGTACTTTCACCAGCTCTGCATAATATGAACTCCCAATTTCAACCCTTCCCCCTCCTTCCCACCACTAAGGAGGATCACCCACCCCCTCGTCATATTACCTGTCCATTCATCTGGTTGGTGCTACCTGTCGCTTTCCCGAGAATGGTCAACGGCTAAGCTTGATCCCATACATTTAACCGCACTGGCCAAATGTTCTGCAATCTGCAATGCTGCGGTTAACTTTCGTTTTCTTTCGACGTTGTTCCTATTATATCATTAGCATGCCAAAATCAAGCGATTTAATTTCAAGTATCTTTATGTGGTACGCTTAGCATGGCCTAAACTCTCTGGTTATTCAACAGAGCATATGGAGATTTTTACGCAAACCAACGTTTTGAGGAAATAGCGCATACTGTATGTAGTCCTCTAAACAGATCCATTTACTTTCATTTAAAATGAATTCCACGTCTGAGCAATAGTCAGTTTCGTTACTTAAAAAAAAAAATAACGAACAGTCTTCAGTTTTAAAAAAATGAGACACCTTACTAAACAGAGCATGAAAAAACCAAGCTTTCGATGCATTCTTTATTAGCCCGGATTTAGCTGCGAGACAAATCGCTTCTCGATTTCCAGGTTTGGGCGGGTTTCAGAGAAAACCGGGAGTGTTGAGGGAGAATGCCACAAGAGGAACTCGAATCAACCTCTCGCCCCCCGAAACCAGGCCAGTCGCATTTCTAAGCAAAATCTAAGCAGGTAATAATTATTCGAAACTGAGGAATGAATAACTAACACATAAACTTCATTTAGCATTTTCATGTTAACATTATTCAAAATGACGTCAATAAATGGGCTAATTAATTTCGTGAAAATGAATAGTGGGTGAACGAAAGCATTAGCCTAAAATTCCACAGCCTTACCTGAGAAGAGCACTGCATTATTAGCGATTGAGGAATCCCATAAAATGCATTCGACTCCCTAGAAGATTAACTGACAACCCTATAAAGTACCCTTGCTATCAAGGAAAGGTTTCGAACACTTTCACTTTCGCCGACTCACCATTCCGACCAGCCACTCGGCCCGGCACGATCAACCCTTTACCTCTCCCGGTCCGGCCCGGCCCGGCCCGGCCCGGCCCGGCCCGGCCCGGCTCCTCCAGTCCAACCAAGGCCAACCCATCACCCGCCCCCTTTTCAGAACACAAGCTCTCCAACCTTTCCTTCGATGCCTCCTTGCATTTTCCCATTCCGCCAGTCTTGACTTCATTCCTTCCTAAATACCGTTTCTGTATCATGGAATGTCCGCGAACGTCTTCAACAGCGACATTTCCAATGTCATACAGTTGTCGCAATGATAACCATTTTTCTCTCTCGTCACATGGGTGCTGTCGAATGTCCTTGATCGACAAATTCACTCCTTAGAAATGGAACGTCTACACCGCGTTCATCCAGGAAATGTCTCATCAGGACTCGTGTCTAGCGCAATTCTCCTTGTGGATTAACCAAGTTTTCCAGTGAAACTCCCACAAGAAATGGCATCTCGGAAAAATGAATAAAGGAACGGCGATTTTTCTTAGTAAACTGAGAGTCCTTTAGATAATCATACGTATAAACAAACTGACGAACACAAACAGATACACACACAAACACACAAACACACACACACACACATATATATATATATATATATATATATATATATATATATATATATATATATATATATATATATATATATATATATATATATATATATATATATATATATATATATATATATATATATATATATATATATATATATATACACATATGCAAACCATTGAATCCATGTGCAGAAAACTATGTAGACATACAAACAGATACCTGGACGACTATTTCTAATCCCGCTGAGAAGTGAATCAGCGCAACTTCCTGTTCGGAGGACCGATGGAGGAGGTAGCTTTCGAAACCCCAACGGGCACAGTTAGTGGTAACACGAATATTTCCCCGAACTTGCAGCACCATCTTTGAGAACAAGACACATGAATGCTCCCTGACTCAACCTACTGCAGTTCTAGGAAATGTGAAATAATAAAACCACTACAGTATTACAAGCTGCTGGTAAACAAGTAAATCTCTTAATTTTAGTAAGTGTTCATATTTACAGGGTTATGTGTTTTTTCTATTAAATCTAAATTCATCTCACTGCCAGTACATGGAATATGAATTCTAAATTCGTCTTCACTCATGTAAATATTCGACTTGATTAGAAAATCTAGCCTTGAAAGCAACGTAAGTGACTCATCGACATACTGTACATCATTCATTTTAATTGGTATTATCTGACTGAAGGCGGCGAAGTTTTATTAACTGACTTTTATCCAGGTCTCAGTATTTATGTGCCTTAATCAGCAGTGAAACTTAATAAGCAAACGTACAGTATATTTATACACACAGGAACTTATCTGAAAACAATAGGAGGTTCCCTTAAACCTTATAATGCAAAATCAAGTTCACTGATTCACTGAATGAAATGAACAGCCTTCAAACAACGTAAAGAATCTTTCCCTCTACATAAATATATACAAACACACGTATAATATTAATATATATATATATATATATATATATATATATATATATATATATATATATATATATATATATATATATATAATATATATATATGTGTGTGTGTTTGTGTGTGTGTGTAAGTGTCCAGCCGCCCAGAAAAACGAAAAACTTGATTGTGAGTCTGGCGATATGAACAAGACGAAAGAATTAGGTCAAATTACATTTTTCATTTTCCCTCTTGCTATATTAATATTTTATGGTCATCACGTATGAACTGTCAGGATATTTACTCTACACGCACACACACACATACATACATACATACATACATACATACATACATATATATATATATATATATATATATATATATATATATATATATATATATATATATATATATATACATGCATACATATTGTCACGTATTTACATTCCTCCCTCTTAGCCAGCCAAAAATAATTTGAATTTATAATTAAAAGAGCTTCTCATTTAAATGTTAGGCCAAAACAACATGGCGGACAAGGTAGGACGACACTTGTTTTAAACCAAGAAAGCATTCTTCTCCACACCTGAATGGAAATCAGGACAATAGACCCCCCTCTTCACACCCCCCTGCTAAAGAACACTCCTAGATTCCCCCCATTTTGGGGTAGCGAGAGCAGTGTAGGTTTTAGGGAAGGTTATAATCATTAGAGGAGTAGGCCTCTCGAAGGGAAAGCTGTTAACTTTATCTTTAGGTCCTTAGGCTTCTTTTCCCTTGACCTTGTTACTGGCTTAAGGACTTGCTTTCAGATTTGCCCAGCTCGCGTACATACGAACACACGCCAAGCGCCCCACAAAAAACAACACGAGAGTGCAGAGAGACCCTCTGGCTTTCGTGAGGAGAGGTAGAACATTTTTCTTCTCAATCCGGACTGGTAACAGATGATGCTCATTCTGCAAGTTCGACGTCTTATACAGGAACCCATATAAGCCTGAGAAGGTATGTTTGAGTAGCAGTCTTTCCCCAGTACCCCTCTGTTCATTCTAGTGAAATTCTTTTCTTTATTTCTCCAAGATTTTTGCCATTTCATTTCCACATCTGGCCTTTCCCTTTGTTCATAAAGACCAGCCCACAAAACCATCCCTTGAATTGCCTTGTGTTTAAGTAAAGCATCAAGAACCTTAACAAACTACTCCCTCCATAGTGTTAATTGGGCCAATTAAGCTAATTAATTAAACCCTCCATGGTGCATTGTTTAGTAACGAGGGAGAACTGATTTTCTGTATAAGTGCATGCTAATTCTGGAATTCTCTTCCAGGAGGTTGAATATCCCGGTCCAGTTTCCCTAGCCTGTGCCTCAAATCATCTTAAAAGTACTGCCATTACAATAGACGTATACTTCCCTGGTATGCAGTCTGGGGAGCAATGGCCTATCCTCCCCCCCACCTTTTCGTTGCACGCAAGAGAGCCTAATCATTCAAGACGAAATCAACTCGTCAGATGCTGAGATTTATTGCGCATTTCAAATTTGCATTTTCTCATTATTTGAGTTTACTTGCTGTATCATCAGCCTTTCAGATTACCTCCTTGGTTGTTTTTGCTGTAAATAAATTCATTTTAACGTAAACTGGTAATCATTTCCCATGGCGACCTTCAAATCACTACTTAAATAATGGTACTACCAAGGTAAGTTACCCATTTTTCCCTTCATTTTGTTACAGGTAGATATTCTCGGTTGGCCTTAAGGCAGTAACTTAATATAAACACCCCTTTCATCCTCCAACAAGACACAATCTGTGAAAATATATATGCATACATACATACATACATACATACATACATATATATATATATATATTATATATATGTATATATAATATATATATACATACATACATACATATATATATATATATATATATATATATATATATATAATATATATATATATATATATATATATATATATATATATATGACTATTTATCACATCACACATATATATAAAAAGTTACAAACGTTTAATATATATATATATATATATATATAACGCAGTACAAGAGAGCCGACTATACTATCCTGATTCATCGTCCGTCGCTGGTTCGATACTTATTATCAACTAAAAATTCCCTTCGGTAACATATATATATATTATTTCCGATATAATATTATATTTGAAGCTATTATATATATATATATATATATATATATATATATATATATATATATATATATATATATATATATATATATGCATGTACGTGAGGGTTTCCATGAACAGGTAATTTTAATCTTGTACATCTTCCCTCCAGGTATCGCAAAGTGCCAACACAAGACACAAATATAGTAAATAGAGATATTTATCATGGTTAAAAACACATGCCGCATATATAATTTATATACTCCATGCTCTATGCAATTTAGGGTAAAATTGAGAATGAAAGGTAAACTACTGTTTTGACAGGCAACGCGAAAGGAAGTGTTGCAACAGGAAAATGTGTATTATTTGCTAAAGGCATCGTGAAGACTGTGATGACATGAGAATGGTCTTAAATATATGGGAAAACAAATTAGACACCCGCGCGTACACACACACACACATTATTTTCCTAACAGTTTATGCCACAGCAAAAGCCATAAAGTCAACTTGCACTCCAAACAAATAACTGAGTAAGACTTACTCATGATATTTCACTTTACTTCCTCCGGTTTACCATGTTAGGAAAAGGAAAGGCACAAGCATTACAAGAGTGCTCACTCTTTTGTCATAAGGAAAATCCTAACCCAGACATGAGTCCTGATTTAATTTCTTGTTGAAATAATTTCTCTACTGAAGTGATCATAACTTCTAAAACTCTTCTCAATCTTCTGGTCTTTACAGTCACGTCATAATTCTGATAACAGTTCCCTATCCTTCTTCTCTCTAGTCTTTCTTTTCTCTAGTCCTTCTTTTCCTTTTTCATTAAAAGTAACATCACCCTAAGGCGCAACCTACAGCTGTCTGAAATTTTTCAAGTAGTTATTTCTTCGTATAGTTACCTTTATACGCCTCCTAAAGTCCTCTCTTTCTTGTAATACGGTTGCGTAAGAATCTCTGTTCATTTCAGTAATATTAAACACAATAATATTCCTAACAATGCTGCATATAAAGACGTGACTCAAATACCGATCACTTGATTAACAGCATTTCAATGTCCGAGCTCCTCTTGGACCTACAGTAGGGGCGGTCCCGCAAATGCAGAAAACAAGTAAGCCGACCATAAGGACAATGTTTATACTTCAGTCGCTCTTATAAAAAAGTTGTCTATCACATGATGGAAGTCTACCCATATTTCAAGCTAACCAAATGTAGCTTTCCATTCCGAGACATATTCGATATCTACAATATTCTAAATCTGACTGAAAATTCTCTACCCTTCAAGGTGTAACTAAAGAGATCCTTCAGTTACTATTATTCACAATTTTCACGTTCTTGTAGAACATGTGAATATAAACGATTATTATTATTATTATTATTATTATTATTATTATTATTATTATTATTATTATTATTCAGAACATGAACCCTATTCATATGGAACAAGCCCACAAGGACCACCAACTTGAAACTCAAGCTTCCAACGACTATGGTGCTTACTTGAAAAAGTAAATGAAGGTAATATGAAATAAATAAAGAAGAAATAAGTTTTAAGAAAAGAAAAAATAAAAAAACAAACAAATAAATAAACATGTAAATATGTAAGTAAATTATTAGAATACATGGAGAATTGTTTTAAGGTAGTAATAAGTTGTATCTTCGCTTGAACTTTTTAATTTCGAATAGCACAACGTCCTCAGGGAGACTGCTCAATAGTCTAATGGTGTGAGAAATAAAAGACCTCTGGAACTGAGAGGTTAGACAGCGAGGCACATTTACTGCATATTGGCGCTGCTGTTCAGCAAATCTGGTTGCTCTAGGCGGGAAAAGCGGATCAGGGATCAATTGTGAATGTGAAAGGTCTCTCTTAAAATACAACTTATGAAAAAATTGGCAAACGAGACCTTCCGTCGATGGTCCTAGTCATAACTGTTGATGTTAGAAGAAGGAAACCTACCACCACGAACCATTCCGTCTAAAAGACAAAAATCTCTGGAAGAAGCAGACATCCACACCGGAGAACAGTATTCTAGTAAAGGAAGGACAAATGACCTAAAACAGATTGTGGTGATTTTATCACTGTTATAAATATACGAGGCCTTGCGTACAATACCTAACGTCCGTGCGGCATTTGCTGACACTTTCATTAGATGTTTCTCAAAAGTACGATGTGAGTCAAAAGTTACACCAAGAATACTGACAGCTTCAGAACCGATTACACCATAACTTGCTACACAAACCTCTACAGCACACAATGCCCAAATGAGTTAATCAGAAGATAAAAATAACATAAAAACATAATTTTTTTAAAAACACGCTTTTATTAAAAAGCACTAAAAAGTAAACAAATATTTTTTGGAGACACCAGGAATTTCTTACAATTAATCGTGTACAAAAATAAAAGCGTGGGCGCCAAGCATGGAAGGAAATACTACAAGAAATAAACAAAAATATACTTCTTTTCCTGTAGCATTTCCCTCAGTGTTTGGCGCCCACGCTTTTACTTTTGTACACGAATAATCATAAGAAATTCCTGGAGTGTCTCAAAAAATAATTTTTTACTTTTTATTGCATTTTAATAAAAGCATGTTTTAAATTCTATTATTTTATACTTCTTAGTTTTGACAGAAATTGTAACCGATATATGATTATAAATAAATAAAAAAAAAACAGAATGTGATAGCCTGTCGACCGAAAGAAGGTTTGAAAAATCCGTGAGTTATTAACTTATTTTACCAAGTCAAAGAAGGTATAAAAAATCAGATTTTCATACAAATCCTGAGATACTGGGAGAGGTCGCTGTAGGGTCACTAGAGGTCACTGCTGGCCTACTGTTCATGTAAGGTTGTATTATCACCAGGACTGGGTAACCATGCAAAATTTCAAGTCCATCGGACGAAGGGAACAGGTCGAAAATTGAGTTACAAGGTTTGACCTGAACAGACAAACGCAGAAGTCAAGTTAAATAAAAGCATGTAAAAACATAACTTTCTCTAAAAGAAACCAGAACCCATATACGAGTACAAGTTCAAACTATAAATAAATATACAAGTCTTCCTTTCTTCACTTCTACCACTTTTTTAGCAGAACAGCATAAACTTATAATTACGATCGAAAAACCTAATCAATGGTCCAGTACATTTTATTAAGAGAATTGTGAAATGACCTGAAAATGAGAACATTTCTCTTCAAAGAAACGCGCGTTGTGCCCTAAGTTAATTGGGGTCATGGTCTGAAAAGAAGTTGGCGGTCAACTGATATGAAGTAAAACAAGTGACTGGTAACAGTAAACAACAATAATAAAATCAGCAACAGCCAACAACTTATCCTACTAAACGGCACCACCCATACATGCACACACACACAGACATATAACATTATATATATACAGTATATATATATATATATATATATATATATATATATATATATATATATATATATATATATATATATATATATATATATATATATATATATATATATATATATATATATATATATAAAGAGTTTCTTTCAAGAGCTATCCAACACAGTAGCCTTGCAAGAGAACACCACCTCAGCTGAGGTGAAAGTTCCTTATTAATGACTATGCAAAAGATGTCTGAAAACACTCACAAACACAAGCTACGCATTACGAACACTAAACACACCACAATACACGGACCGGTATGAAGACTATATTAATAACATTTTTATTCGTCTGATAAACCACATCCGGTATCAGATAAGACTTTCGCTTTTGTTTCCTTAAAATCAGGTTGGGTGAAGCTACTCCGCCCGCCACAGGACTGTTTGCCTCGTATTCATTACCTTCGCTTTCTAAATAAGATTTCTTCCTTCAGTTCATATTTCTATCCTTGATTACGCAAATGCCCTTGTAAACTATTCTGTTAATAAGACACACACATACACAAACAATATATATATATATATATATATATATATATATATATATATATATATATATATATATATATATATATATATATATATATATATATATATATATATATATATATATATATCCTGGGTAAAGTTACGAGAACGATCACAGCTACATTCATAACTAGACTACTGAAACGTGGATGACCCAGCTATGAATAAACTTCAGCATCTCACACACGATAGAAGCAACGTATATCCAATTTTTTTTCTATCAGCGAGAGTCTAATGATGATAACTCCAAGTTCAAACCTGTCGTCATCAGCCCAGCCGGCCTCCCTTACCACTGGTTCCTACCTACAGTAAGTAGACAAAACGAGCTACCTTGGGCCACGGTGCCTTGGGCCAAGTTTCGGGACGGAAGTTAACGACCCTAAGGTCGGCACCATCTGCTTCAACACTTGTATTGCCGTCATTTTTAGCATTACGGGGCACCCGTGTTTACAAAATCAAAACATTTATAGCTTACGCTGCCATGTGCATTTACTTCAAGATCACCACCTCATCCGAATTCTGTTCTTATTATTCAAAAACATGAAGGACGTATGCTCCTTGGAAACTGTTTTCCTCGTGACTTGACCAAGCACTAAACGCAAACAAGTGAAAAAGTCACTGCGACTGATCTAGGAACACAGTTTTTGTATCATTTCATTCCTTCCATATAACAAAACTGGCGTGGCAATAGCCAGTCATTAACGCCATGTTATTGTATCAGTATTTATTTTTAGAACAAAGAATGAGTAAAAGCAAGAGCAGTGATGGTTGGGTTTATACACCTTACAAAACATGCTCCCTCTACTAATTCTCTAAGCTCAGATCATTCACTGTTGTTGCTAACCCATTCCTTTTACTTTGTCTTGGACAATCATTAATTTGCAGCTGAACAGATTGTTTATCTGACCCAGATTTTTCTTATTATCCTCCCTATTCTGTTTCTCCTTTTTCTTTTCTGTTTATAGATAGTTTCAAGTTTTGGTTACTGTCTGTTGCTGAAAAAAGTTTTGTTATATATAATATGTGATACATATATATATATGTGTGTGTGTGTGTATAAAGAAAATGAGGATCATTTTAATAATCCTCGTACAGCACTAGCTTAAAAAGCATAAAGGTTCATCTGCTTAATGATAATAGGGTCGTCAAGAGACATCAGAAAGAACACTTTAGCCAGACCAGCTAGAAAAGTACTCGAAACGAGCACTCTGGTTAGACCCTGTTAGAAAAGTACTATCTCCCTTGCGCATTTAAAAGAGTCAGTCTCCGCCATGTAGGGAGTACCCGTAGCCCAGAGGTGACTAGTATTGCCACCGACTACTCTACTTCGCTATACTCTAGACGGCATGTTAGGATCCGTGCTCTCCAACTTACGTACACAAATGCTATCGACGTTTCCTTTACGAGAGAAGGAAAGGGGTCGAGTGGTGCAGGGTGGGGCGACTCTTGTTGCTGTGTCTTGCTCTTTCAGGAAAATAAGTTGTAACTTGACTTTTAACGTAAAGTACTTCCGGGAGAAATGCAAGCTAAGAATGAAAAGTTCCCTTAAACAAAAAGCATTTGCATCCCGATGCGTCCTGGCAGCTTCCAGCGAAGGAGCTGTAGAACTCGAAGCGTACACAATTTAGGTTCCTGTTAGATCGAAGGGCACAAGATCGTCAAATTTCGTTTTGGGATTCCAGGCTTACGTGAGTGGCAACACCATATGATCGCAAATTGCTTCAACATTATAAAAGGTTAACCTATCTCCTTTTTTCACTCTTAAGGCTAAAGTAATACATATTACTTATTACAGTATACTTTCAATCAAATATCATGTGAAATTGTCTACACACACACACAAATACATATATATATATATATATATATATATATATATATATATATATATATATATATATATATATATATATATATATATATATATATATATATATATATATATATATATATATATATATATATATATATATATATATATATATATATGTATGTATTCATACACACACACATATATATATATATATTGTGTGTGTGTAGACAATTTCACACATGATATTTGATTGGGAAGTATACTGTAATAAGTAATATGTATTACCTTAGCCTTAAGAGTGAAAAAGGAGATAGGTTAACCTTTTTATAATGTTGAAGCAATTTGCGATCATATGGTGTTGCCACTCACGTAAGCCTGGAATCCCAAAACGAAATTTGACGATCTTGTGCCCTTCGATCTAACAGGAACCTAAATTGTGTACGCTTCGAGTTCTACAGCTCCTTCGCTGGAAGCTGCCAGGACGCATCGGGATGCAAATGCTTTTTGTTTAAGGGGACATTTTATTCTTAGCTTGCATTTCTCCCGGAAGTACCTTACGTTTAAAGTAAAGCTACAACTTATTTTCTTGAAAGAGCAAGACACAGCAACAAGAGTCGCCCCACCCTGCACCACTCGATATAATGTACTTATAGACTGACAGCGGGTGGTTCCAGAGAGAAGGGCCGAGAATGGTTACTGATGTATTAAAACTTTAATTGATTAGTCACGGATGAACTAACTGTGCAGAAAGCTTCCACCTGCACAGAAGACCCATTCAAAGCCCATTATACCCCAACCCGCCACACACACACACACACACACTCAATGCCTTCAGCTGTACCTTGCAGCTCCATGTTCTCACTTCCGGGTACCGGAAGCTTTTTACATTCTTTACTGCAAAACTGTGGAGCATACTTCTTGGCAGTGTAATGGATGATGATGCTGGAGGTTTATGAGAGACTCTACTGCTTCTTTAATTCATGTGAATCGTCACCTTGACATTTCGGACTCGATACTCAACTAATAAATTCTTGCGAGTACACATATCTCATATTCACCTGTTTATTTTATGTGACTGCTCTAGAATTATGTTGGACTGCATTTTTTCTCATACAGGAGCATTCTTATCAGTGAGATTGTACTCTTCGAGTCAATGAACAACTGGTTTGCAATTTATGAGTGTTCTTATTCGGCATAATAATAATAATAATAATAATAATAATAATAATAATAATAATAATAATAATAATAATAATAATAATAATAATAATAGCTAACAGGGCAAGTCAGAAAAAGTAATTCATACTATATAAAGTGAACCTCGCTAATAAAATCCTGAGTACACTGCCACAAGATTTCTAAAAGAAAAAATAATTCAACAAATGTACAGGAATAGGGAAAAATGCTTATTTAAAAATTTACCCTTAAAAAAAATTCACGGACGCGATACCAGCACGTAGCTGTCATTCCTTCAGCATGAGAAAAAGACTTGAGTAGCAGTTTGACATTTTGTAAACGTTAGTTACTCTACAGTAGATGTCTCCAACCATTCACGTTACTTGGCGATTATCAAGAGGCAAGAGAAAACTGAGGAAGCCGAGGCACTTTTAAGGGATTTTATTTGCCGTTCTCTTATCGGAGTAATGAATAAACTTTCTGGTGTCAAAACTTAAGTGAGAAAGAGAGAGATGTGTGGGCTAAATCAGGGCATTAGTCTGTCCGTCCCATACCTTTTCAAACTAATAAATTTCCCGTGAATCATTAGGACCACCAAGAAAGATCTCTTTACAGAAACACACCGGTGACATTACTTAGTCGCCAGCATCGAAAAAACAACAATAGCAAAGAGCATAAACATCCTTTAATTGCATATGTCAAAAAACCATCAAATTACTAAGAAGTGTTATAAACCCTTATTACCTTTAATGCCAAATCCCTGGGGCAAACTGGGTCAGATGTAAATTACTAATGGAGACTAAGGCAGAGAGAGAGAGAGAGAGAGAGAGAGAGAGAGAGAGAGAGAGAGAGAGAGAGAGAGAGGAAAAAATAAACTGAGCTTGATAATGGATTGTGATAATTCTTTGCGATTCCACATGGGATTAAAAGCACAAAGCACGGCCAGAACCCCTCAATATTTTTAAAATTACAAAGAAAAAGCAGAAAGGTATACGAATGGTTCACAGTAGACATGAACATTAACACGGAATTATTCAAACAAAGGCAACCTAAAAAAGGTAACTTACGAAAGGTCACAAAAACAAGTGACCAAAGAAAATAAATTCATCGAGGTACAAAAAATTTAAATGATGTAAAACTGACGAAAGGTATAAAAATTTCAAGAAAATGCTGAATTACAAGCTACAGAGGAAGGAAAAGATGGGGAGCCTAATAAAGTCTTAGTTCCCAATATCTGGCATCGAAAGGCAATCTTTGGAAGGTACTTCCATACACCCGATTCTTGGTGCAGTGGATCAACAGACAATTTTCCCTGTCAATACTATTAAACGATTTCATGGGACTTAATTTCGACTTAATTTCCTATCGCAGTTCAGCGAGTCAAAGGATGGACATACGCTCTTAAAGACTAAAGAACAGACCAAATACCTAAATAAACACATATAAATGATTGCAACATCTCCAGTAAAAGCCGATGGTCCACATCACCCGGGAGAGAGGTTTAGCGAGGCGTATATATATAATATAAAACTGAGTCGTTTATGTGACACAACATTTTACATACAGGCATTAGCCATTAACTACCAGTACCACTAAACTTCTTTCGTATTTTGCACCAATATTATGAATGTAAAAGCGTGGCTTTTATGAGACGAGAGAAAAGTTAAAGAGCATAGCCATATAAGGTTGCGTTCCAGTTGGAGTCTCCGGAGTAACATAGCCTTTCGGGGGTATACACCAGTACGAAATGACATAGGACATAGCACTTGCTGCCCCACAAGCAGGGTGCAGTCGGTTGAGTGCAACTGCTGTCAACCAAAATGTCACTCGTCATCATTCATGGACAGGTGCTGTCTTTTGCTAAACATGACAAACCTCTTTGATCACAAGACGAAGGCTATGTACATCAGAGCATTCCATTTTCCAGTTTGTAACAATTTTCTCTCTCGGAATGTTTATATCTCATGCACACACTAACACATTTCATATATATATATATATATATATATATATATATATATATATATATATATATATATATATATATATATATATACATACATACATACATACATACATACATACATACATACATATAGATACTTATACATATATATACATAACATATATATATGTATATGTATATATATACATATACACATATATATGTGTGAATGCACATACTCCTGTATGTGGGAGCGTTGACTGAATACATACGTACATTCCTGTATCCAGACACGTCCAACTTAACCTACTGCGCTCAAACTTTCTCTTTCTATCACTCTCTCTCTGTCTAATGTCCAAAGCCGGATGCGGTGACGACTGACAATGAAAGAAAGTAAGAGTCAGGTCCATTCAAGAAAGCTAACACAGAGAGAGAGAGAGAGAGAGAGAGAGAGAGAGAGAGAGAGAGAGAGAGAGAGAGAGAGAGAGAGGGTTATCTCTTAGTCTTACAAGTAATAATTAAAATGGACTTTTAGCTATTTTAGTCCAGCTTATACGTTAGTCCGTATTTATAGAAAAAAAGTCTATGATAAATTTAGAAAACTTAGAATTACATATTAAGAGAACTTCGAATGATATATCACGGAATAATAAAGCGGCTAAGAGGGCATTATAGAGAAAAGCATAATGTCAACACACCGCTGAATCTGACCACAGAAGCAATGCTGAACCTGGGTGACAAACATGGAATTCCAGCCTGTCTGTCGTCTTATGAGCTCTTTGAACATCCGTGTGCCAGCGCATGGGGCTACCTACCTCGTGCAAAATATACCTGTTGACAGCTTGAAGAGTCTGAGGGTTAACAATGTTCTTAGCAAGCCATTTAATACACACACACACACACAGACACACACACACACACACACACACATATATATATATATATATATATATATATATATATATATATATATATATATATATATATATATATATATATATACACACGAGTTAAAATTTGTTCCCCTACTAAATAGTTCAAGATAAAAAAAAAAAGTCATTCCCACGGTCATCTGTTAACCAAACAATCATGAATGAACCGCAGTATATAAAACTTCCACAACTTCAGCCACGCTCTTTCTCTCTCTCTCTCTTCATTCCTCACACTTATACACACAAAGGTATCTACCAAGCTGTAGGCTACGCATGTACAGAAAAGATAGCCCGCTACTACAAAAGAGAGAACTACAGAGTTCAGCATATAAAAACAGACCGTCCTTATAAGGAGAAGCAGTAAACCTAAAGCCGCCAACCACAAGCTCTTCGACTACTTTCAATCAGCCCCATTTTGGTGACCATCCATCAATCGCTGTCTAAACGCACCCTCCTTTCTACCACCCATCTGACAACAAAACGCCGCTTGGCCGCCCAAAATCACTGTATTTGTTCGCCTCTGACATGAGATCAATACATTTAAGTGTGGCATCAATCACTTCGATAATGCTGGGGCAGGAATGCTCCAGTATCTGTTCGTAAGTAACTGCAAGTGCACCAGAGGAGGAATGTTCTGTTGTCGCATTTTCTGCATAGATTCCCCTTAAGGACAATTAAGAAATCAAATCGATAAACAAAGCTTTGAATAACCTTCATAGCTGAGCCATAGACTGGGCAATCCACCGAACAGGTTGCTCAACCACCACCCTATCCCGAGGCGTCTGACATTAACCGTACCATTGGATCCTATATACGGAGGCCGGGTTCCTTTTCCCGCCCCGGGATGTCCAAACAATCCGTCCGGCCCAGCCGCCCTCACCGCGTCCCACCCAACCCACCTGAACATCCAAGACAACCTCTGCAGATACAGACCCAAGAGGTACGCTCTCTTGGCCTACGCCTGCCTTACCCGCTCACTTTCAGTAGGTAACAAAATTGTAGACAAGAAATGAACAAAATCTGACTTTGTCCATCAAACCTCACTTGGATATTAACGCTATTCGTCGAGGTGGGGAGGAGGGGAGGGGTGGGAGGAGGAGGGGGAGGAGCGTGTAAAACTCTACGTACTTTAGACGACATTTTACTACACCACGTTACGCTAAAAGGCTAGTATTCGCACGTTAAAAGAAGAAAAAGAAGAAGATTCGCTATCACTTTGACAATGACAATATATATGGTTACCACAAAACATACCTTAAGCACTGCCAACACTTCACCCACTCTTTTTACAAGAGAGAGAGAGAGAGAGAGAGAGAGAGAGAGAGAGAGAGAGAGAGAGAGAGAGAGAGAGAGAGAGAATATATATTTTAAAATATGAATGTACATCATTGCTCAACCTACAGCTATATTATATGTTTCCTCCAGCAGTGGGCCATCTGCGAAATCTACAATGATTTGAATAATAGTATCTTGGAAAAATTCTTATTCGCTCTCTATTGTGTCTCTTTAACTGTTCAATGAGTACATCTGCGTAATACTGAGAAGTACTCAGTGAACACATCAGCAGAAATAATCATTTGTATTAGCATGAATATATAAATCCAAGACGTTATCTTTAGTTTCGATTTCAAGATAACTCAGAAGTCAAAATAATTATAAACACAGCAACATTCATAAACTTTATTTCCTTTCGTTTGATATTCTAGATAGATACTGTAGTTTGTGAAGAAGTAAATACAGTATTACGAAAGGAAAATCACACTTTGTATCTTAAAAGCACCCTCAAGCTGGCAAATATTGCAGTTTACACATCTCTTTAGTTTAAGAAACTTCAAATAAATTGATTGTAAACACCAACGCACGATCCATTTATATGAAACCAACATGATCGTTTTATTGGAATACTTCATGCAATGATTCTGAAAATTCAAATCTTCTCTTTCACCTCTAGCCATCGTTACTTCATTTTCTCGACACCATAATTAATCATTATGCCATATATGAATCCCCTAAAAATATATCTTCCAATCATTTTGTTATGGAATTTACCTTGAAAGATAAGTTTTGTTACCCATTAACCCCGCCATTTAAATCGTCAAAATTAATTTCCTCATCAATTTCTTTTTACAGTATTTCCAGTGCACTTATCTTTTTTATAGTGATTTTGATAGTATATATATATATATATATATATATATATATATATATATATATATATATATATATATATATATATGTATATATGTATATGTATATATATGTGTGTGTGTGTGTGATCTGCCATGCTAGAACTGTGAGAATTATTTAAAATAAAAAAAGAAGTTGAATGACGCACAAGCAAAGAACTGACAAACATGACACTGATATTATCAGGCTGACAGTATTTAAAACGCCGAAATAAATATACGTAATTCCCGTATATGCCGAACGTTAATGTCTGAAGGACCCACTGAGTTAGAGAGGAAGCGTTCTCTCTCCACACCGACTATCCACTTCAACGACTGCCTTGTCGCTACTTCATCCCACAGTTTCATGTGTAATATATGGGTGCTACCTGCCAGGAACAGGAGCAGAAGCACTTGTAGCAGTGGTGGTAATGATTGTAGTAATAGTAATAACACGATATAATCAGATCATCACCATGTAAAGGAAGTAGTATTATAAGAAATGAAAGACTATTAATACAATAAGACTATCAAAGGAGGTGAAGATATAACGATAAGCCAATGAAAACAATAAATTACTGAGATAAAAAAATTCCTGCAGTGGTAGTCAGAGTAAATACTCACAACAGTTTAATAAAACTATCCAAGTTTGTGACAAAATGAAAAGAAACCCATGAAGACTTGTAATTTAAATAAAAAATAAAACTTGCCCACAGTGGGTGGGAAGAAATGAACCACTCGCCAAACACTCATCTCAAGGAAAGCGCGAGTAGGTAGCTGGTCCGCCTAAGATAAAAGAAATGAAGCTCAAATTCTTTTTCTTAATATCTGTTTATTTTGGAGACTATGGCACCTTTATTTGTATTAGAGGAGGAGGAGGAGGAGGAGGAGGAGGAGGAGGAGTACATAAGCAGGTGTATAAGGTGGATGGTGTGGAAGTGAGTTCTTAGGGAAGGGAAAGGACTTAAAATAGCTCTCGCGGACTTGCTATTTGTTATGGGTCGTCCTTTTGGTGCTGTCATTGATAATACGTCCTCATAACTCTGGATCTCGTCGGGTCCTCCTAATTCTCGAGCATTCCTGTATATCTGATTAATTAAGTTTATATTCAATGTTCAAACTGGCAAGACATATAGTGTACTGGGATAAATAAGCTATGAATTGTAAACTTTCTTAAATATATAACAATCGCTGGACTAATGTGAGAAATTTTATAGGAGAATGCAAAAGTGAAATTGCAATAAGTCTACTTTTGGGCGAAGCATAATGACTTTTGACCCTTCCGCTCTCCCACCAGCAAACGCCAACACAGACAGAGAAAAATGGACTTGAAGCAGCCTAGTCAAAAGCTTCCGTAAAGGGCGGGGATTGATGTCGATCAAGATTCTCTTGTTGGCTGCGTGTCCGTCTCTTTGTCTCTGTTTGAATGCATACTTATTACATCTATACATGAGAAGTTTACCCAAAAAAGGGTGGGCTTCGAGGAAAAAGATATCAGTTATTACGTACTCAATCTCTAACTGCACACCGAGATGGACCATCATTTAAGAAATATTTTTATAAAACATAACATTTGCACTTATCCAACGAAGAAAAAACATTTAAGCTCACCGATATCTTGCAATAACAGTACTGGATGAATTATGAATGGAGTACATTAATTCACTTTTTAAGCGAAGAATTACAATCAAAGCAAAGCGAAATGAACATACGAACATTTTCTACTTCGTGTGGTTTTTCTCTCGACAGGTGAAACTTTAGCAATACCGTACTTACAAAATAAAAATAAATGAGACAAATGAGTTACGAAAAATAAATTACAGCTTAGGATGAGAGAGAGAGAGAGAGAGAGAGAGAGAGAGAGAGAGAGAGAGAGAGAGAGAGAGACTTAAAAATCGCATGGAATGAGGCAATAATGATATGCAAATAATGAGTGACACTTGGACTAGTGAAGGTGACAATCTGCTTTTGTTCACGTCACTTACCTGATGTGAGTCCCGCAGGAGAAGCTGCCTGACGGGGCCGAGGTCCACCCATGACCTTATGGAAGCTATTCGTGCCATCACCGTCGTAATCGCTGTTGTCTGAAGTCCCACCCCGGGAAGACCCGCTTACGCCAGAGTCCGGGCGAGAGATGGGAATGCGGTTCTTATGGTTCATGAGGTGCGTTTCGACCTCTAGTGAACTGGTTCGACTGATGTCACCACCATCCCTTCTTCGGGTGGGTCTCCCGAGACTACCTCCTTCAACCTCAATGCGGTGCGTCAGAATTTTGGGGGTGTATACGCTACCCTCACTCTCAGGACGAGAGGGTGGGTTTCCTGCCGGAGAGGAAAGCTGTGGAATCCTCCGAAGGGAGGAGGACGACGAGGAGGAGGAAGTGGACGACGACGTAGAATTGGTGGGTGTTACTTGGTCAGGCGGTCTGCCATTGGCAGGGGGTCTTGACAAATCTCTGGGGGCTGGTGTTGGAGGGGTGGGGGTGCTTTCTCTCGCCGACACGTTGTTATGGAGTCCTGGGTCATGCTTAATAGGGGTGCTGGTCACCGGGCCAGAGCTAATGTAGCCCCCAAGGGCAGTGTTTGGCTTCATGGGCATGACAGGCGAATGTGCACGATGTGGTGGTTCAGAGCGACCTCGCCCTTGGCCACTAGGGGAACGTGTCCTGGTGCGGGGCATAGAGTGGAACCTGTTGGGGTCGTCGCAGGATGACGGAGGGGGTGAATGACGACTAGTGTCCCTGGATTCACGTTCCTTCAACTTGCGAGGTAACGTAGAAGGGCGCAGGGGTTTGCAAGGAGGGGCTCGGGTGGGCTGTTGAGGTAAATCTGGCAGCAGGCGCCGTCGGGCAGGTGCCACTGGGGATTCGCCAGGAGACGAGTACCTCTGGGGACTGCTGCTGGGACTAGAAGCCCCTTGATAATTGTGTTCTTGAGGTGGGAGAGGTGCGGGACCCTTCAAAGGACGTGAACTAGAAGGTACACCATCAAAACTACTCATACTATAGCGTCTAGGATATGCCCCCCGAGTTGGGTACAGGGGGGCATCCCATGGGGGCTCGTTCTCGTCTGTGGGAGGGTGAGATCCCCTGGGCGGTCTCCTTGGTGTGACGACCGGACGACTGGCATGTGCTCGAAATTCAGGTGACGTTCGCCCTCCACTTGGTGGACCTGCAAATCAAGTGACAAATTAGGAAATTAATCAAAATATAAACTTAAATATATTGCTTGATTTAATTAGACAATCTAGAGTTATGATTCAGTTCTATCCAGAAATAAAAAAAATTATTTTCCAATATTAATGGTAGCAGTAGACTTATATGCAATGTGCATCCATTTACTAAGAGAAAGATATAAATTTAACACATAAAGCACATAAAAAAAACATTGGTCAGTCGATTATTCGACAGTCACGCAGCAAGCACATACAGATCGTTAAAACTTGAAACAACCCAAGCTTAAAGAGCGCAGCCAAACCTATAAAAGGTTCCCTCAGAAAATAATACCCGCAAACCTTTAACTTATAAGTGAAAACTAATAAACCAAAAGACAAAATTATGAACACAAACATAATCTCAAATATCTGCCTAATAATTTAAGTTCAATCTTTGGAAAACAAAACAACAACATAACTGTTCCAGCATATATATATATGTGGGTGTGTGTGTGTGTGTGTGTGTGTGCGTGTATGTATGTATGTATACTGCGTGACCATGTTCATCTTGCTATTTTACACTGATAGATATTAGAATCACTTGCAGTCTACCGTACAACGACCGTATAAGCAATCGGCAATTTCAGGTACATTATTTTTCATTTTAGTGGGCTAAATACCGCTTTACTTTTATTTGCAAAGTAAAATTATGCTGATATTTGCTGTCAATTTACAGTGTAATACAAAAAATCTCGGCTCAAACTAAACTTGTATTTATGTGCAAATTTATTGTCAGATATGGCTAAAATCATTCAATACTCTCAATGAGAGCAAATGAATATTCTCAAACGCCTTTGTCCAATGCGAATATTGACCTTTTATATTTACATAAGCATAAAAAAAATTCCGGCTACTGGTAACTGTGGTTACGAAGAAATATTACAAATTCAGTGTCACTGAAAAATTGCTGTTATAATTTTGTTTCATGTAAAGTACACGTATCTTATAATTTAAGAATTTTTAAAACTCATACATGATGCCATACAGAGTTTATTTCTAGTTTTAAATCTCAAGATTTAAAGAGTATTTTTCCTCATGTACGCTAAAAAGAGAAAAAGTTAATACTGTTCTTAAGATGAACATCTCTTGCAACTCACTGACTTTCATTAGAAACTTACTGGGCAAAGGAAATTTATTTCCTAAAGTAATGCTGCCAAACTGACACCTAGAGCTCTGAAAGCATTTATACCCACAATTGTTTTGTGATTCATTTATACACAATGTCAGTTGTGTTGGCTGCACAATGTGCTCGCGATCTACTAAACCTTAAAGAAAATAATTAGTGTGAAGGTAGTAAAAATCGACGCATTTTCGAGGTGAACTCTTGCACAGATCTGAAAATATTTAGTTTACTTAAAAGATCTGTGACATATTCTACGAAACTCTACATTCAGGTTCCTTCTGTTTACATCTCGAATGTATCTTCAAAACATCTGAAGTCTCCTTTCTTATGTTTAGGTAAATACTGAGTTCATTTGCATAACGTGAAGTATCATCACCTCTATTTTGGCCTTTCTATCTACGGCCGAATTTTCGAAGTGTCACCTCAGCCTTAATATTTCATACATGAAGTAGCTTTCAGTTCCCAGTTCTCTAAGTATGCCATGTGAGAATCTACTTGGTTTTATATTTTCTAGGCACCCTAAACCTTTCTCAAGTCAGAGCTCAGAACTACTGTTTCTGCTATTGCTCTTCTTATTGCTAAAGAGATTAATCAGCTGACTGCAATGGGTGTTTGAATTAAGGGATTCTCGCTAAGTTCTGTAGCAGACTAAGTTTTGTAGCTTATTTGTTTATTTTTCATTTTCTTGTTGCAGACTGTTCCCGACTCTGGTCCTTTGGACTGGAGTTTAGGAAGCTTAAAAACGATTTCTTTGCAAGTCTGTTAAATTTTCTGTGTGTATATATATATATATATATATATATATATATATATATACATATATAAATACACTGTGCTGCCTTTTCCATATCTAATTATTTCGTCCAATATATACCCATTGATAAATCCACCTTATTGAGGATAGGCATTGCTTTTAAAAGATCTCAAAAGAGTGGCACCGTTCAGGACAAAAAACTTGGGCAGCATTTATTTGTGCTCGTGTCCTCTTCTGCAAATTGTGTATTGCGGATATTACTGCTAACACTGGAAGTAAAAGCGAATCTTTCAAAGTATACATGTAACGGGAAATACTTTCATAAAGAAAGTATAAAACTGATCTTTTATAGGTACTGTTAAATTTCAATAGGGTCATTTTCAATAAACTGTGACGAGATCAATACATAAGAAATAATAAAACAAAGAGAAGAAAATTACTAAAATAAATATTTGCATTCACTTTCAACTGGACAAAATTATCTTGGAAACTGTGCCATTTACTGATTATGGGTGCGTTCATACCTATACACAATAGTCCCAGCAGGAATTGCATTTTAAAATTCTATGATAAGGTTTTAATGTTGGAAGCAACAAAAAAATAAGCACTTTTTCTTCTGTACCACTACAAAAACACCAAAGTCCAGCAACACTTATTGTAAGGCACATAAACAAAACAAACTAAACAGGTTAACACAACACTACAACACAAACTGCAACACTATAGCGCCTTACATGGAGGACAAACTCTTGGTCTTGTGCCGTCCTCTCGAAGATCGAATCCTTCAAAGAAAACGGAAATCATAATGGTACTTACAGAAAACGAACCTAAGTATTTAATGGGTAACATTTTTAGTTACATAATCATTCTCAGGGTGTCAAGTATTCTTCATTTAGTTACTTGACCGTTTATAAGATAGCTTCCAGTTTTAAACGGGCAAATAAATTCACAGGAGCTATAAAAATGACACTGATAGAAAACAAAACAGTGCAACAGATAACATTAAATTTAATCGGAAATAAAAAAAAATAATCAAATATAATCGAAAATTTAAAAATAAGCAATAATTTTATTCGTAAAAAAGAATTTAATCACAGTGCTTTATGTATTAAGACTTAATTATAGTTTTCTCTTAAGTATTTCAGAAATTTTCACAATTTCCAATAAAAAAGAAACAATATAACATTAAATGCCTATTCTGTCCTTTCCTTCTTCAGCTGATCTTTTATTTGTATAAAACCCACTCTCTTCCACTAAATTTCACCATAGTTCTACTATACCTATTAAAAACCGAACATAACGAATCTATTTTAAGTGTATTTGGCACCGCAGCTACTCTATTCACAAATTCATGGTTAAAGTCAATCACAATGCCAAGTAAGCTCAATACCAAGGTTAATCAGCCAAGAAAACGATATAATTAAAGTACGATTACAGCCTATTCATCGATGAACCATTTGGATTCTACGAATTTAAATAAGATATATAATGAAGCAGAGCCGCTTATGTAACAGCAAATACTGATGTTTAATACTCTTATCGTTCTAGTCCATATTCAGAAGCATCACCAATGACATTGCACTTCTTTTGCCCTGACAGTGTCGTATGATTTGCCGGCTTTCATATGCACAAGAAGGACATTGCAATTATATAGCCTACTTGTGTTAGTGAAACTTGACTGTTATTTTAGTTATTGTATGATTGACCATTTCCTGAATAACGCAACCCGTTCATTTTTTTTTCTTTTTTTTTACAGAAAACAGGTCGTTATCCTGCATTAACTATTGAAAAATCTTAACCACCACGTTTCTTGAAATATTACTATTACTGTGCCCATACTAGATCAAACAGACCGGATCAGTGAAAGGTGTAGTCGGTGTGGTATGAAGCTGAACTCCAGTAAGACGCAAACATTATTGATTAGCAGATCCCGTACAGATTTTCCACCCCATCCTCCCCTTCAGGTGGATGAGACTTTGCTGAATTAGTCTGAAGCTTTAACTATTCTAGGTGTAACTTTTAACTCACACCTTACTTTTGAGAAACACCTAACTAAAGTTTCAGCAAATGCCATAAAATCATTGCAACCTGTTTTAGGTTATTTGTACTTCCTTTACTAGAACACTGTTCTTTTGTATGGATGTCTGCTTCTGCCAGAGATTTATCTCATAGATAGAGTGGTTGTAGTGGTAGGTTTCTGTTTCCTAATTAGCAGTTATGACTTGGACCAGCGACGGATGGTCTTGTTTGTCAGTTTTTCATAAGTTGTATTGTAACACAGATCTTTCACATTCACATTTGATCCCCGATCCCCTTTTCCAGCTGAGAGTAACAAGATTCGCTGAACAGCAGCACCATTACACAGTACATGTGCCCCGCTGTCGAACCTCTCAGTTCCAGAGGTTCTTCATTCCTCACACCATCGGACTGTGGAACTCTCCCTGAGGATGTCGTGCAATTGGAACTTCAAAAGTTCAAGCGAAGATCCAATGCACTACTACCCCAATACTATTCTCCTTGAATTTTAATACATTTTGATCTATTTATTAATTTATTAATGTATTTTTTTTCTTTTTAATAAGTGAGATCTCTTCTTTCTGTATTTTTCTTTACCTTCTCTTACCTCCTAATGGACACCATTTTCTTTGGAAGCTTGAATTCAAGTCAATGGCCCCCGGGGCTTGTTCCATACGAACAGGGTTCATCTTCTGAATAATAATAATAATAATAATAATAATAATAATAATAATAATAATAATAATAATGAATAGCATATTAAAGTCCTCTCTTGAAGAGTGTATATGTTAAAGGAAGTTTAAGTACATAGCAAGAGCACTTGAGACGTTAATGAACGTTTGGATTGTTCGGTAGAATATTTACGTAATTTCGAGAGCATATGAACTGCTTTAAACGCTTCTGTGTTGCATAACTTCATCAAAGAACCTATTCTCTCCTTTACTACGTTTTATTTTCTTCATCTTCCTCCCTATTCTACAAAACCTTTCTGCTTTAATTCACCCTGGCAACTGGTTCTATTCTGCCTCACCTAAGCTGTTACGCTCTCTCTCTCTCTCTCTCTCTCTCTCTCTCTCTATATATATATATATATATATATATATATATATATATATATATATATATATATATATATATATATATACATATATATATACATACATACATACATATGTATATGTACATATGCATATGCATACATGTATATATATATAATTATATATGTACAGTATACATGTGTGTGTGTGTTTATGTATGTATGTATACAAAATAGGAGAAAAGCAAATAAAAATGCCGAAGACCTGAAGAATGCGGCACGACCAGTGACCAAGAGGGAAGGGGTTGGAGGGTAAATCAAGCCCTTGCAGACTTACTGGAAATGGTCCATGACCTCTTGATGAGCGACCTCTTGACCACATCAGCCGGGGGAACATACACTTTATTATCTCGCCGACGACTTGGCCGACGGATGAACTCATTCATCCACTCCCCCGTTGCACGCTGGATTTCTCTGTAACAGATAGCATAGGTGAGAAGGGGTTTTATGCAGAGGTACACACAGGCAAGGCAATATGTATATATACATATACATATACATATATATATATATATATATATATATATATATATATATATATATAACTAATGAATGAACCACCCACTAACATAAGTAAAAAAACATGTGCCTGTCTGTACGTTCTTTTCATTTTTTCAAGGAGGAGCACTTGAACATAATCTGAAGTGCAGACACGCACAAACCAAATATATGCATATTACCAGGCAGACAGATATGCATATTACTCCCTCCGCAAACTATGCCTTGCATAGAAGAATTGCTTCCAACCACCATTTGGATATAAACAATTCGTGACGACTTTGCCATCTTGCATTGTCCCTTCTACTTGCAGAGATGACTGAGAGCTCATGCGTGACTTTTTGTAAATAACACTGTCTCGGTGTGTAGTCGAATCGGTATAAACCTGCTGAAAATGACTATTGTTGTCTGATTTTACGTTGGCATTTGCACCAGGTCAATGGTAAGTTGGTAGGCACGTATGGGATCTCAGTAAGCGTGATTGCCCTTTGTTTCTTTTACTTAACCATTATTTCGCTAACACAGTTTGAGCAATAAAATTAATGCTAATAAAAACAAGATAAAATGAAATCATGAATCGATGAAAATAAAAACTCCCGTACAAAAAAAAAAAAACATAAAAGAGAAAGTAAATGAAAATATGGAATAACCGGAGACCGTGATCAGAAAAGCAATCTCCCTTGGATTTTTATATTTATTCGAAAACTTCTTTCTGTGAATGAGTTAATTTCTTAAAAACAAAGCAGTATCTAGTCATGAGCTGTAGATTAGAAATTGTTTTGGGATGTTTCCGAAATAATTCTAAAAATCAACTTTTGACATTATCCTCCACGTAAGTGTGGGTTCGAATCTCACATGGGAAAGGGATATTTTTAATACTTTCTTATTATGGACCTTCACGGCATTCGATGGCAAGTATATCCAAAATATTGGGAAATCAAGAGGCCATTACAGTGAATTAACGACATCACACTTTCAATAATATCAAAGTTTTGTTTACCAAACGATTCAGGATTTTAGTTGGTTTGCATAGGCTATCTCTGTAACTTGGAAAAACTACTTTAGATTCCATAAATTATAACATAAATCTGAATCAACCAAAGAAATCTCTGGAGAATGATAAATAACAAACATCCAATTTCATGAATGATTTAGTATTATATCCCACTGCAAAACCCCTAAATTTACTTTTTATTTTTTTCCTCTTTGTTACATTAGGGTCTCGTGTTCAATAGGAGATTGTTCTGTATGAGTGTTCGTTCATTTTAAATAGTACAAATTAAAGCAATAGTTAGAGCTCAGAGTTGTTGCCTCTATTTTGAACGAATACCGTTAGTTGTAAAGCATAAAAAGTAGACAATGATCATATCAAACATGATCTGGATTCTACCTGGAGCCAAATCAGTGGCCGCCCGTGATTCCTTTCCTTATGCGAAGAGGGTGTGGGATGGATTAGCGGTTGATTCACTGAAAGAATGAACTGGCGTTGCAACAGGCCAATAGCGGACTTCCTTAAGATTCTCAGGATAGAATTTGTCCTTAATATAATAGCAAGAAACGGCTACGATACGTGTCCTTAAAGAAGTTATCCAAAGATCGCGGTGTCAGGACAAAGGGAAATAGTGAGCTTCCTTGACGTTATTATAGTTAAGATGGCAGTTATTTATACGGTACTGCTGTATTCCCAAAATATTAGGAAATTCACAATATGAAAGAATGGAAAATCTTTACAAAATAGGGCATATTGGTAATTTTATCAACTCTGAATATTTGTATATATCCTATGCCCACATCCCTCCTCCACTCACAAAATGTTGACAATCTACCTTCGTAAGTAACGGGAAATATCACAAAGGTAAGGCTACTTCTTGAATAATTTGTTTTCTCTTAATTTAAAATGATTAATTCAAGAGACAAAATGCTCCACGTTTTTATGTTCAACAAGTGCTCACACAATCAAACGACATTTGATGTTAAAGATGCAATCATCGAGTGCGTGGTTAGGTCACACTGACCGAACTCGCAGACCAAGCATCACCGGTGTCAATGATCTTCAGCAGAGGTGCAAAATCATTTTAAAATTTGTGAAGGAATATTGTATAGTCCTTTCGCTTGTTTTCCTCATAGGGGAAGTACGTACAGCGCCATAATATCATCTCATGATTTGAGGCTAGCGGTATGGTATGCAACTGGCATCAGTGGTGGTCAGAGAGAGAGAGAGAGAGAGAGAGAGAGAGAGAGAGAGAGAGAGAGAGAGACCAGCCCACCTTTGCCATCAACCTCCTCCCACAAGTCTCGCAAGCGGAGTTCACAACTATAAGCTGCAAATGGTTTAATATATACTGTCTTACATATTTACCACTTTCATATTGAAATTTAAGAAAACAATGTCATTTCCACAAACAATGATATGTTACTATAAGCTTTACTTGGTAAATAAACCGAATAACATTCAAAAGTATAATTCATCTGTCAGTGGCAACACTTCTTACAAAGAGGCCACACCGCTAAATGCAGTGGGGCACGGGCAACAATAATTTATAATATATATAAATACTGTATATATATGTATTTTCATAAATTACGGTCTAATATCTTTCAACAATTTGTCGGTATAAACAGCATATAACTGTAATGGACTCTTCAAGCAATCTATACGTTACAATTCCACGGGTGAAGAGAGAGATTCCATAATTGTGAATAGGTACCACTAACGTATGACTCACTCTTCCTCTCGGGGAAGGCAAAAAGCCCTCAGCATGAAGATGTATATAAACCCCGGTAATGTAAAAGGAGACCCAAGGTTCAAAAAAAAAAAAAAAAAAAAAAAAAAAAAAAACGAAAAAGCTACAGTCGATAGTCTCGTGGATACAGGAGCAAGGCGATATTCTCAGAAAGTTACTAATATTGTGTACATGTTAATCATTCGTCATTAGATTTCAAACTCAGGTAATTGTGTGTATGTGTAAGGGTAATCTGGAAAAACAACGTGGTAATTTCACAGAAATTTAATCTATACTTTGTGATGAAACAAAACGCCTGTACTTCGGTAAAAGAAACACACTCAGGAAAAGAAATTTATATATAAACAAAGTTATGCTAAAGTATTTGCATTACAGTCAATTTTTCTCAAGGACCCCAAAACCAAGCAGAGTATCAGCAGAATTTGCCTACTATTGTAACATAATTCAGCGCATGATACTTCCTTGGCATTGGAGATGACCATGTCAAAGCATTTAAGTAATGGATTAACTGAGTTATGACGTAGGTGGAGAGCGGGTCCAGCTGCTCTTCCGAAATCCGAATTGCGACCTATGTCAAACTGGATGGTATTCAAATAAAGTTTTCATGCGAGGAATGGTTAAGATTTTGGCCAGGGAGAGCTATGGCCAACACGAGACAAGATTTCATTTTTCGATTCTTTAGTAGCCCGCGTGAAAAAAAAAAGAATAAAAAGGAATTAAATGGAGAGGCTGGCAAAATAAAGCAACATCAATACCAATAGCATTTTCACCATCATTCAAATATTTAGCAAAAGATTTTACCTTCGGACCCTGAGCAATATTTTGGTTGGTAATTGTAAGAACTTAAAATGCAAAGAGATACACGATGTTCACATCTGGAACCCATCCCTGAAGTCTAAGAGAAATAACCTAGAATTGGACTTATTGTCTCTCTCTCTCTCTCTCTCTCCCTCTCTCTCTCTCTCTCTCTCTCTCTCTCTCTCTCTCTCTCTCTCTCTCTCTGTGTGTATGGGAGGGAGATGATCTATATATTTTTCTATATCTCTCTCTCTTTTACCCTGTGTATCCTACATTGCTAGTCTTAGATTTAATATCTAAGCTTTAGAAACCTAGTATTATATTTGTCGCTTAGACTTTTGAACAAAGCAACTTTCAGCTACAGCTACAAGGGTTCCATGTACGTGCTAATTTGAATTTACTGGTAGTAACCTCTCTCTCTCTCTCTCTCTCTCTCTCTCTCTCTCTCTCTCTCTCTCTCTCTCTCTCTGAATTTACAAACTAACAGCAATAATCTTAAAGTTTATATACATCATATTTATAACCAGAGAGAGAGAGAGAGAGAGAGAGAGAGAGAGAGAGAGAGAGAGAGAGAGAGAGAATAATGCAAAGCCTTTAAATTAACCAAATTTAGACCAGTCTTATCAGGGCACTGACAATTTTCACAATCGCGGCAAGACAGAGCAAGGCTGAAGTGGAAGTTCTTCCCAAAAAGAGCCGACCGCAGGCGCGCACACCCGAATGCTGACTCATTCTCCGAGTCGTAGACTAATAACCATAAGAAACTTAAATTGATGGATAGGATATTCAAGTGTGTCACCGCGAAAAATAAGAAGAAATGTTGACAAAGAAAGAATCTGACTTTTACATACAAAATGTTAGAACAAGATTCGATGAGAAAGTATAATGAGTAATGGTTTCTACAATACATAATTTCTGCTTCACACCTGTAATACAGTTAATCCAGAACGTTCATTTATTCGTTGCAGATAGAGAGATTGTTGCAGGTTTTAGAATGTGAGCGTGTGAGTGTTTGAGAGAGAGAGAGAGAGAGAGAGAGAGAGAGAGAGAGAGAGAGAGATGAACTCGTGTTCTAAAGGTTTTCATCGACACCACAGGAAGAGAGAGCGAGGGAGATAGAGAATCACTGACGAGACAAAGAGATGTGAAGTAGAAAAGGAAAAAAACTTGTAACGTAGCTCTGGAACGACCGGGGCATTTGTGCTCCTTTGAAGCAGGCAAGGAAACTTCCTCTTCCAACGCGATTGTGATATACCCGATAAGCGGTTGTTACCTAAGGTTAGCGTCATGCTCTCATACCAGCAACGTGACGTGAACGTTCGTAAAGACTGGGAGATTACTTGCAGTGATTTCGCGAGACTCGTGTCCGTTTGAGAGAGAGAGAGAGAGAGAGAGAGAGAGAGAGAGAGAGAGAGAGAGAGAGAGAGAGGTGGGCTGAGCAGTCGTAATCAGAAAAAAATGGAGGCCGTATTTACCATTTTTCTAATATTTCTTTAAAAATCACTGTAGGGACACAGTGTCAAGATACTTGGAAATATGCATTCTATCTAAATGCACATGTTGTATTTATCGGCTTGTTTGACCAGTGGCATATAAAATGTTAGGAGAAACAGCACGAACAACGAGCTATGGAAAAACAACATAACAACTGGATGTCACGGCGTCTTTTTTTTTTTTATCCAATTTGAAAATCTTGGAATATTCAAAATGGCTAAACAGTTTCCATTCTCGGTAACAATAAAGCTGCATTTAAATGAATTTTAAACACACACACACACACACACACACACATATATATATATATATATATATATATATATATATATATATATATATATATATATATATATATATATATATATATATATATATATATATGTGTGTGTGTGTGTGTGTGTGTGTGTGTGTGTGTGTGTGTGTGTGTGTGTGTGTGTGTGTGTGTGTGTGTGTGTGTGTGTATGTTAACGTTAGCCTTTCAGTTTTGAGAAAGTATTTTGGAATGAGGTTGGAGGCTTCTTGCCATCCTTCCGCCAGGTTACGACCAACCACAGTCGTCTATATTCGAGGTACAATAATATTTAGCATAACTGACGAAGAGAATTCCAGCTCTCTCGGGAATCGAACCTGGGATTATAAGGTGAGAAATATATTACTAACATTATACAAGCATTATCACAAATCATGTCAAGTCCTGCGTCACCCGCAACTGTGAGGTCGGAGCGAAATCATTAAAAAGGGGGTGCGACGACAATGCTGTTTCCATGTGGATTCCATAATTGTTCAAGGATAATTAAGGAATGCTCTCTGTCAAGCAAAGTCAATAATTGACGTTGGGCGTCAATTATTTCCTAGTAGACTTCTGGCAGCATGGGTCAGGCGACTTCGAAATTTACCACTTCAAATACTTAAAGTATATACTATTACAATGGACCTCACAAGATAAAAGAATTATATATATATATATATATATATATATATATATATATATATATATATATATATATATATATATATATATATACTATATACTATATATATATATGTGTGTGTGTGTGTGCAGATGTATCAAAGGGGAAATGAAACACTCGGTATAAATCATGACCAGTTTCTCCTTTTAGATTTCTAAGACATCATGAAGAGGTTTCAGAAAACTAATGGCGAAGCCGATCAGAATTTATATCCTGTGTTATATCTACATATATAAATAACGCGTTATTGTGATTTTTCTCGTAAAAACACACATATATAAATATGTATGTGTATATACAGTATATATGTATATATATATCTGTATCTGCACATATAATAAACTGTATGTATATACTGTATATACAGATTATATATATATATGCACATATATTAATACACATAATAATGTAGTAACCTTGGCATCTGCAATGACGGTCAAATAACAGAACAGAACTTCGGTAACACACAGCCTGAACACCGCTGCCGAATCGACAAAATCAAAAGAACCTGTGTATGGCAGCAACCTTTGATTTATTAAAAATTCTGCCCACAAAAATGACGTCACGAACAGAGTCCCAACCCAGAGCAATTAGAAACAGTCGAATGCAATAACTGGAATGACGATGCACTGCCATAGAAGCCAGCAGTGCGTTTGCATCTATTCATAGAGATCCAATGGCGAGAGTTCAAAAGATCAGAAGGCGGCGCTGTAGGGGCCTCGAGCTGGGCTGAACTCTAGCTGAAATTCTGCCCTGCGGTGCACGAAGGTCACGGGAGGTCAAGCTGAAGTAGCAGGGAACAGTTGGAAACAGGCGGGGAGCGAGTGGGCGGAGGAAGAAGAGGAAGAGAAAGAGGACGAGAAAAGGGAAGTCACATGACACATCGGTATATGCGAAGAGTAGCAAATAAACCTTCAAAAATGGACAGAAACTTACCCGGAATCGCTCCATTTCTTTACAGAAAATCTAGGATGAAATAAGTAAAAGATGACCACTCAAATAAGGGGAGGTACACACAACTCGATTTCGAAACAATTAAAGTGGATCACATGGTAGATGGAAAGGGAACAATAATAAGTAGAAAAAAATAAGGTTAACCAAGTCAACAAGAGCTAATCGAATTCCGATTTCAAATATCAACCGACAGAGTAAGAAATACTGGCACCATATAAAATAACATAAGTGACTTATGGAATATCCAGCAAGGGAATGGAAATCATTGGCGGATTTATTTTACTCTGGATTTTATTTGTTACTGGAGAAGAATGAGAAAGTTATCCGTGTGCTACATGCCCTGAATAAAAGAGAGAGAGAGAGAGAGAGAGAGAGAGAGAGAGAGAGAGAGAGAGAGAGAGAGAGAGAGAGAGAGAAAAATAAGACGGAGCTTAGGACTGAAAGGAGGAGATGAGGGAGGGACGAGAGACAAGGAGGCTTGTCTGGTTGGGGGTGTGGAGGGGAGGGAGGGGAGATTCGGAGCAGGGGAAGGATGTCTCGAGCCAGCCCAGCACCGCCGCTGCAACACTTAAAGCGCGAAACCTCTACGGGGTCATGTATTAAGGCCAAACATATGGCCTGTAAACCTTTGCCGTACATTGTGCTGGAACGAGGAGACGGTTCACGGGGCACAAATTCCTCTCAGATGAGAGTTGAAACGACGATGACAAATGGCAATACGGCTCATTCAGATCGGCAATGAAAGCCTCACCCTTTCAACTAATAAATCGGTTCAAGGGGGCCCTTCATCTAGCAAGCTATTGCTAGGATTTCATTCGTATACAGAAAATTATCAACAATAGTGAAAATAATTAAAATTCCTCTCTCTCTCCATATATATATATATATATATATATATATATATATATATATATATATATATATATATATATATATATATATATATATATATATATATATATATATATATACTCATTTCAATTCTTCCAGACAAATTCTTCCAGCTGAGAATTAACAAAAGGTCCACTCTTGGCAGGATTTAAACCGCATTGGCCGATCCACAATTGCGTCACGGTTAGAAATAGCGGCATGACGCACACTCCATCCCACTGCAAAGTTAAATAGTTAATCTTTGAAAAGTGTTGACACTTTTTTTTCATCAAAACCAAGAAGTGCTTTGTTTTGTAGCTTTGATAATGAAAATAAAATAATTTTTCTTTCATATAAAATCATGTATAGGTGTACATAGGCATGCATTCAGTCAATCAACACATGCAAATATATATATATATATATATATATATATATATATATATATATATATATATATATATATATATATATATATATATACATACATATATATATATATATATACATATATATATATATATATATATATATATATATATATATATATAAATATTTTATACATAAATAAATGTCTTTCAGATCAGTCCTTCGGAACAGATGGACAGGCCTTGAATGACATAAGCTCGTTATTTAATTACTTGTACGTAAGAGTACACACATATAATACTTTTGAGCTTTATCCTATAAATAGACGTTTACATTTATATATTACACATACACATAATAAATATATATATATATATATATATATATATATATATATATATATATATATATATATATATATATATATATATAATAACACGTAAAAGTTATATTTCTATATATATATATGTATATATATATATATATATATATATATATATGTATATATATATATATATATATATATATATATATATATATATATATATATATATATATATATATATATATATATGTTTAAATCGGCCCTTATGATAAAGGTATAATGAAATATCAAAAAATATACTGATTTTGAGGGAGTTGCCTATTCCTTAGGTCTTCACACTTCTTGATCAGGAAAAGATTAAGAGATTCGCCATATAGTAAGAAATGCAGAACAGATAACTAACTAAATGGATGATGTTAGATAAATAAGTGGCCGAACTAGCAAATAATTAAACACTAGCAAATAATGAAACACTAAACAAAATATGGCTCCAAAATACATCTGCTAACTGTAAAAAAAAGACTGGAAATATCTTAGCTCTAGGACGTTACAAAAGGCACAAGCAGCATGTGTACAGCCAAACAAAGCAAAACACCGGTCACTCTCTCTCTCTCTCTCTCTCTCTCTCTCTCTCTCTCTCTCTCTCTCTCTCTCTCTCTCTCTCTCATTTCTAGAGCTGTAATCTGATATCTATTTTTCTTTTATCTATGGCACACGAAGCAACCTCTTGCTTAGGAGCGCCAGCTTCCACTTCCAAGCTTTTATCAAGTCATCTCTTCAAACAACAGCGTCGGATACGCCCTTGTTGCCGCCTGCCTTGTTCCGACTCGCGCAAGCTTTATTACTTTGAATTCAGGTCACATCGGGGCACCCGCCATCATATATAAAGAAGGAAGAGTGGGAGGGAGAGGGAAGGGGGAAGCGGCTAAGTCTGACTGATATATTTAATGTCTTTGTTTACCTTGACCTATTGATAATCATGATTATATTTACTGACATATCTGCAACTGGGTCTGAGGGTTGGGGAGGTGGCCATCCTTTAAACTTTTTTCTTTCTCACCTCAACAAAAGTAGTTTGCCATTCATTTGAAGACTTTCACTGCAGCCCGCTGCCTATGAAAGCTTTCTTTCCATCTTGAAAGCAGACAGCAGCATCTTGCAGAGCGGCAGAAGGTGTACTGTACTGTACGTGGACGATTCATTGACCCTTATTTCACTGACTCACTGTTATAATACAGATTTGAAACGGGAATCTAAGAATGAAACAAAGACAAACAATCTGGGTTCCACTAAACAGGCAACGCGGTCGTCTAATTTCCAGCTAAGGATACCAATCAATCGAAAGCGCCGGCAGGATATGTATATATATAAATATAAATATATATATATATATATATATATATATATATATATATATATATATATATATATATATATATATATATATATATATATATATGTATATATATTATATATATATATATGTGTGTGTGTGTGTGTGTATTAAGTCACAAGTATCGCTTAATACCGAATTCACTTTACTTCTGGAATAACTGAAAGGTGTATTTACCTCGGCCAAGATTTGAACCTGTGCCTCCTGGTTTACCATGGTAAAGTGGATTCGATACTAAGTGATGTTCATGGCTCAATATTTATTAGTATAAAAAGTCACTCGAATACGTAAGAAAACTAATATATATATATATATATATATATATATATATATATATATATATATATATATATATATATATATATATATATATATATATATATATATATATACACACGCGCACACACACGTTTAAATGATACTGTACTAATGACATTACTACTCTCTGGCAACGCCTAATTTCCTATACTTCTTACATTTAACATGAAGATTTGAAGGAGAGAAAACTGCTGCTTGACCAACAGTATGCTAGATCTACGATGGAACTGAACTCCAAGATATATTAAGTGCGATAAAAAATTAAAGATTTAAAAAAAATAATCGAAAAAATTAAAATTCACATATATCATACAAATCAGTATACGTGAAGATCATTACAGAAATTTCTCAGATCAGCTGACTCTCCATGAAGCTTCACAAGACTGGATCTTCCCAGTCTGGAGAGAGTCCCAGTTGCCTGCAGCTATTTTATGCCCAATGTAGCTTACATTGAGAGGCTTATTGCCTACTCTGAACCGACCCTCATCACAAAGGCGACTATATGACCGGGATTTTTGGAAATCGTCCTTCGTAATCACTTATAGCGTGCCTTTGGTGTTTCCCCATTCTTTGTTGAAATGTCACTCACTGCAGTTTCCTTCTCTCTGTGATAGACCAGATTCTCCCCATCCTTCAAAGATGTCCATAACCTTTCACTTCAAGAAATACTTTTCAGGCACAGTCCTTTTAGGCAAATTTTAACTAAACGCTAATTTTCATGCGGCATCTACTTTCCAACTGCTGCTGTGCTGCTGTGCTGCTGCTGTGCTCTTGCTCAACAGTAGTTTTAGCCATTAATTTATGGCTATCATCAGTACTATAGTAGATCTACAATGGAACAAAAATCTCCAAATATATTGGTGAATACAGTCAAAATTATTAAAATCAATATCCAAAAGTATTAAAATTATTTCCAAAAATGAAAAGATTGCCAAAGAAAATTCACAGATCAGATGAATCGCCATGAAACTTCACGAGACTGGATGCTTTAGCTCTGGAGAGTCCATTTTGCGCACAACATAGATCATATCAAGAGGCTTACAGGTTTCCTGAGAATTTGGTCTTGTAAACTATGCTGGACTTATATTACCTTGGAAGGGCATGAACTCCATCGATGGATTGGGAAAATGCATTCCTCTGGAGTAACACCAAAGCCACCCTATAAGAGATCACTGCTGAGTTTTCAGCAGCTGCCAACCAAATAGCTACCTTTGTGAAAGAATTTTAACCATCCATTTCGATATGTGACTCTTGATGTACTGTACGTTACAATAAGCACAAAATGGCTGCGGTCACTGGGGATCTCTGCATTGCTTACAACATCCAGTTTCGCGAGGCTTCATAATCATCGGATCTATGAAATTCCTATGTCAATCTTCATCTTTTGTTGTTTATGCAGTTTATATGTTAATATTCATTTTTTTTACTATTGTTTTCGATCTTTAATTTTTCTGCTATAATCCCCTATACCTCTGAGTGCAATTCTATTGCTGGTCTTACACAACCCTGCTTACAGCCATAGGTTAATGGATGAAACAGCTGTCAGCTTATGAGAAAATAACATGGAGCAGCACAATAGTAATCTTGGTTTTAAAGAAAGAACAAATGTACACAAAAAGGAATGTAACACACACATATAGCAGAGGTACAGGAATAAAATAGAAACAAAGTACAACAACAATTGTTGAAGACATGGAAACAAATCAAAAACACTGAAAAAGGTAAACACCAGGTCACCAGGTGATGATGCAGAAACAAACTTAACAATCTTTATCAACAAAGACATTGCATTTGTAAATGCCTGCACTTATTCTGCATATTCTACAAAACAGTATGGTAAGTATATGAGGCGCCATTTTAAAATTGTTTCCACTTCAAAAACTCTGAATTCATTCATAAGCCCCTGTCACCTTCTGGTATGCCCGTCAAATTATCCCGCTCATATCCAACATTCGTGTCCTCACAAAAATGTGCTGACCAGCAGTGCCTTTCTTCTTCTGATGTTTTTACTTACCCCTCCCTCCTTTTGACAGGATTTTCATCTTTTTCAACCAAGAATATTTCATTGATAATTCTGATAGGTACCTCAGCATCAATTCTACTCCCTGAATACATGGCTTTGTCAATATTATTATTATTCCATTTGTCCAGATATTCTCTTGAACCTCTTCTCAATTTTTCCATAACTTCACTCTCTAGAATGGAGTATTTAGCACGTTCTAATCTGCCTTCTTCATCTACACCCTGAAATTTGTCAGCTTTCGTCTATTCTTTATTGTATCCCAATACCTAAAGTTTCCAATCCTTCTTTTTCAGCAGACTGATATACAGTACATTCTTGAACTGCCAACTACTCAAGCAGTAGGTTGATGCTTAGTCCATTCAACTACTTAAGAAACGAAAGGACAGGAACTAGATATGCAACAGCATATGCATGGTATCTGTGTTCACTCACTGCTGGTGGGGAAGTGATGCCCAGTATGATTGCATGCATATATAGTCGCATAGCTGGTTCCATTCCTTTTATTTCCTCTGTAGGTGAAAAGATTCTTGATATTAAACTAGTCCTCATTGATTTTCTACTTGTCTTCAGATAAGGTTTCTATAACTGTAAATCTATTTCAACATTCAGGTGCAAATGCCTCTCCATGTTCATCTTCAAGAAGTTGTACTGTATCGAACCTAAATACTCTTCCAACTTGATTCACAATAACAAGTTGGTGATCAATGCTGAAATCTAATCCACTTTAACTCCTAACATTCATCTGTCTTTTTTTTCTCTCTCTCAGTTAATAGGTAAGTGATCTATTTAGTTTCTATGCCACCTGGAGATGTCCAAGCGTATTCATTTAGGCCCCTTAGTTGGAAAAAGAGGTCTCCCAACTTTCAAATTATTTGCATTATAAAAAACTAATATACTGCTCCCCACTTTTAGTCGCAATTCTTCCAGGTCTTCCTTAACCACTACATCCTCCACATTTTCATTGCTCCTACCAACTTTTGCATTCACATCAGCAATGGCAATTCTCATATCTCCTGGTATTTCATCTATAACATTCTGCAGTTCTTAACAGAATTCATCTTTTATTTCTTTGGAAAATTCATTTGTTGTTGCACTGCACGGTATATAATATTCATATTGCACTACTTTGATACTGCTCACTGCTGTCCAGTTAGTCATTGCCTTTTCTCCACCAATCCATCCACTCTTCTTGAATAACTGTGCACATTACTCTCTTTTCCCATTCCTTTGAACAGTGAGCAATAAATTGCTGAGAAGAATAGTCTTTATCTCTTGAATTCATTTTTTACCTGTTCTTATATTCCAATTTCTTGTTTTCTATTCATCCTTAGCGCTTAGAAACCAAGAGATTCTTAGCATTCCATACAATACTTGAGACTGGTGGCTTTGGCTGTGGTTCTAAACTGTGATTAGTATCCATTCATTCATGCAGCAGAGTGGGCAGAGGATTCAGTGGCTAAATGCACCGAGGGATGGCTATTCATTTGTAGGTCGCAGTTCCTAGCTAAGGTCAATGACCCTGGACATTGCCTATTAGTTTTTAATCAAGGTCATATGCCAGGCATCCAGAGTTGAAGTCGAGGAGACAAAGCACTCAACGCCTTAACCCTATCCATCATCCCGCTGTCAATGATTTCTGGTACTCCTCCTGAGCAAGGCCATACTTTTAGATTATGGATCTCACCTTTACCAACTATAGGTGAAAGAATTTTAACCATCCATTTTGATAATTTGTAGGTTATTGACCCGGCAAATCTAATAATTGTTGAACAGGATGTCGGATTTGTCTTTTAACCACTCCATAGAAATAAGTTTTATAATCAAATTCTAATATTTTTTCGAAGTAATTCTGAATTTCTTATAATCAGAAATAAATTAAACAAGTAAAATAGGCGCCGAAGTTTCTTCGGCGCAATCGAATATTCTGTACATCGTATAATCAAGGTAACGAAAATAGGTCCATCTTTCGTTGGTTCTGTACATCGTATAATCAAGGCCACCGAAAATAGATCTATCTTTCTGTGCTCTCGATATATTGCTGTATGAGCCGCAGCAAACGAAACTAACCACGGCCCGGTGGTGGCCTGGCCAATATCGTTGCCACAGGCACAATTATGGCTAACTTTAACCTTAAATGAATAAAAAAAAAAAATGCTAAGGCTAGAGGTCTGTAATTTGGTATTTTTGATGACTGGAGGGTGAATGATCAACATACCAATTTGCAGCCCTCTAGCCTCAGTAGTTGTTAAGATCTGAGGGCGGACAGAAAAAGTGCGTACAGAATAAAGTGCGGACGGACAGAAAACTAATACTCATAGTATCATGAGTTTTCAAATGGAGAAACCAAACCACAGTTACAAAAACAATTGGACTAATGATGCCAGTCCCGGAGTAATTGATTTATCAGATTATAATTTAGATTTTTATCCATAATTCTTAATTATGTTGAAATCACTAAATACCTTTGTAACCTTGAAAAGTACGGCATGATATCTGTCGACATGTAATTTATTTCAAGCTTTAATCTGTAGTGTAAACTCATTTTCTACCTGTTCAAGTGTACTGTTAAGACTCATAAAGGTATCAGAAGAAATGGAAAAATTCCAATAATCTTCTTATAACGAAAGCTGATGAGTCAGATGGAACGGCCATAAATTTGTCCTCTGATGCTGGCAGATGCATTGTTGGTATTGCTTCAATCTGTAATTGTGCAAGATGTCTTGGTATTGAGATTCCAAGTAATTCATTTGTAAGGATCATTGCATAATCAGTTGATTTAAAATGCAAAATACAAATCCTCGAAGAATCCACATTAAATTTGTCTCTTCTCACGCAGAGATGAATCCATTTCTTTCGGAGTTTTAAATTCTTAGGAAATTTATGAAAAGTAAGATCAGTATTTCGATGTGAACTGGAGTTACATCCATAGTGCACAAATATTGGGCATAGTCCTACAATGACGATGACCAAAATATACACAGTACAAAACCACGATCGCATTTACAGCTCCTTCCTTCTGCTATACCTCCTTGGACTGGCTGACAGGTAAATAGCCCATCCACTCGCACCGTGACGTCATGCGCGAAGTTGGTCGAATTTTGGGTCAGTTGTGAACAGACCTTCTCTTTCTTAGACCATGGTGTAGGCTATGTGCCTGGAATTTGCCGCTTTTGTTGTTAGAGGTGTTTCTCTGTGATTAACTATCAAGCTGGCCTTTACCTTTTATAATGTGCTTAATTCCAGTCCATGATTTTGACAATCGTCGCAATGACCTGTTTCTACCTTTATCATTTTGTGTTTCCTTGGAAACTTACTTTTACTAATAACATGAAAGCGCTTGATACCTAAATTTCTTATTGCTATATATCTATCTATCTATCTATCTATCTATCTATCTATATATATATTAAAGAGAGAGAGAGATAGAGAGAGGTTAGGATAAGTACTAATCTCAGTCTTATAACCTAAGTGGGTTCGAATTCCATGCGGGAGGGAATGATAACTCACTTCGAATTTTTTCAGGTTTCAAGGAATTTGATGAAAAGCGGATCCAAAATATCAGGAAACAGAGAAGTTAAGAAATCACTGCAGTTATTGCAGATATATATATATATATATATATATATATATATATATATATATATATATATATATATATATATATATATATATATATATATATATATATATATATGTATATGTATATATATATATATATATATATATATATATATATATATATATATATATATATATATATATATATATATATATATATATATATATATATATATATATATATATATATGTATATATATATATATATATATATATATATATATATATATATATATATATATATATATATATATATATATATATATTATATATATATATATATATATATATATATATATATATATATATATACAGTATATATATATATATATATATATATATATATATTCTTAAGAATTTATCCCTCCCTCATTTAGCAGCCGGTGCATCATTTATCCTTTGACGCATTTTCTCCTTTCATTTGACTATGGGGGCAAGAAAACATCGCGGGTGTGATAGATCTAGCGTATTTTGAACCAAAGAAAATCAGTTAGGGCCTGTTCTTTCCACTCGTGTAGAGCTAGCTCCCCACCTCAGCTGACCTGGGATCGACAATGGGGACCCTCCTTTCACCCCCATCACGTGATGTGGGAGTAGCTAGGCACTGCGGGCATGGGGGACATAGCCGGGCTGTGAGACAGTTAGGACCTTAACCTCTAAGTACTTAATCTTTAGGCCACTTCTCCTCCACTCCTTTGCTGGCTGTATGACTTTTGCAGATCAACGGCAGGCCTACACGTCCACACAAACAGCCATGGAAGGTTCCCCGAGAAGCAAGCAGAGGCCTCCAGAATCCCATCATGGACACATGTCCAGTGCTTCCTTCCTTCTACGCTGGTGAACGCTAACTTCGGTAACCGACCAAGGCCCTCATGTTTAGCGCACACATCTGTATGCCAGGTACGTTGATCGCAAGTAGTCAGTAAGCCAGCCCTCTCCCTCCCCTGAAATTCCTTGATTTTTCCATTCCTTCAAACTTCAATTTCTTCCTCCACAAACGCATTCCCTTTGTTAAGTCTCCTACTTCAAGCAGCCCGTAAATCGCCCCATGACTTGCTTTGAAATCAACTTAATATGATTCAGTGATAAGTATTCCAATATCCCTTCCCTAGTGCAAATTAAGGGCAAATTAGTCTAAGTGATATAAGTGTTTGTTTCCTCCCCGTGCGGAGATTTATGGTTAATGGATAGCAGGGGAAACTTCCTTGCTCTTCCGTGTTGTACTAACTCCGGCCCTCTATTCCAGGTGCCGTCATATCCTTGCCCAGTCCGCAAAACTATGCCCCACTAGTTCTGACTGCCATCCAAATTTTGCAACCATTCCTGGTCGCAGCCTGATTGCAAGATTCCGTTGCCCCCCGCAGAAATCATCTTAATTAACTGATTGCCATTACCCTGGAATTCACCCCCTCCAATGTAATATTGTTTGTGATCTGATGTAATTTTACCATAACAGCGTCAGTTGTTATCACGGGGTTGTTGTATCTGAGGCCCTTCATATTTACATTGCTTATTTGCAAATCACTGCATTATTGATCTACTTTATGTAATTTATGCAGTTGTAATTGTTTACATTTTACATTCTTTTTTTTTCTCTTGCGTATCTACCCCAGTCTCTGTAAATAAACCCCTTTTAATTGTTCTCTGTAAATAAACCCCTTTTAATTGTAAAAGATTCTAATTCCAAATGGCGACCTTAATTATTTACGTAAATCCAGGAAGATTCTAAGGCGAGTTTCCAGTAGTTTTCCTTTTGTTCATAAACTTGGGCCCACCTTGGTACAAAGGCAGTCGATTATAATAAATTGTTCCAATTCTCTCCTCAACCAAGGACCCAGTTTATGACAATATATATATATATATATATATATATATATATATATATATATATATATATATATATATATATATATATAATATATATATATATATATAAATATATATATATATATATATATATATATATATATATATATATATATATATATATATATATATATATATATATATATATATATATATATATATATATATGAAATTCTATTTCACAATACTCGCATAAATCACACGCATAACATGTTGACTCGCCATACATGCGTGCCATGCCCATACCACAACATGAAAACCGATGAGGGCGCCCCTCAGCATAAACAGGATCCGTAAGAACGATCCCTATTTGCATAGTTGTACCCCTGACTATGACAATATCATTCCGCCTAAATTCGGCCCCTAAAGGTAGGAACGTCGCCTACGCCCAGCTTGGTGGACTAAAGGAATGGGTGCTAGGTTCCACAACTATACTTGGGAAAGGGAAGGCAAGGAAAGACCAAAGGAGGCCATGGCCAGACCTTATTCACTTGGAAAAGAAAATACACGACGATATGAATTCAGTTACCAAAGAAAATTAAAAAAAGAATATTATGGGGATAATTCGTTTAGCAAAGTAAATAACTAATGAAAATTATGAACCATGAAATGCTGAAAAGTGATCACCATTATACAAAAACACGAACAATAAAAATAACGGGAATAAATTATGTTTGAAGCGAAAAATAATAATGAAATTGATCACGCTGACTCACCAAGGAATATTAGCGATAAAAACTAAGACAACTAGCCTAATTAGTCCAGCAAAGGAACACGAGCTGCTGAGATTTAGAAATCAAGATAACCAAAGTGCAAGCTCGACTCTCACTGCTTTCAGGAACATGACACGCTTCTCTCTACTAGGTTCCTTGCTACTGCTGGCACTGCTGCCTCGTACTAGACGGAACATAAAGGCTAGAACGTAACGCCCAGACCACCAGCTGTGGCCGAGTGTCATTTGCATATTCGATACAACTTGATCTTAATTAACGATTCATCCAGCCATCCTTCACCAAAACAACCGAGTTTTACTTATGTATATCTTTACTGTTGTTTTGTTTACCTTTGTTTTTATCTGCATTTTTTACAATGGCTCTCCCTTCGCTGTGTATTTTTCTTCACATATGGGTATTATATTCTATGGCGGATTTCTTAACAAGCTGATGATGAGCATTTTGGCTTCTTCCAAGTTAATGTGAGTACATGCAAAATAATAATAATAGTAGCAAGAAAATGCAAACGTCTATCATCGAAGCCCTTATCAGCGCTTAGGCTACACATGCACGCGCCACCAACCAACAAATTCTCATCCCTCGAAAGACAAACCCACAGAGGCGTTGTCCATGTAGCAGTGAATGGAATGTCAAGCCATTGGATCGAAAGTGAACTTAACCTCCTGGCCACCTGCTCACCATAGTCTACTATTGATTCCCGTTTTCTTTTTAGCCAACGCCCTCCTGGTGGTGCTGTTGTTGCTGTTGCAATGTCAAGTTCGAGACATCTGCCAGCAATCCATGCCAGATCATAAAAAATCTTCGTGAGAGGCAAATGACGACAAGTAGAAGTGATCATCACAGAAATCAACTCACTCACCTGTACAAAACCAGACCTTTACCTAACATAGAAAATGGAGTGTAAAAGATATATTTCAACAAACGTCTGAATAAATTTAGAGAAGATAAATACCTGGTGACGAGAGAAGTCATCTACCTTACCACCATTCATTAGCTCTGTTTATGGAGAAGCGAAAAAAAACTATGGTTTCCTAATGTTTAACAATGCAGGTGTTTCCTTTCCACTCGAAGACGCTACTGAAACAAGGAAATCCAAACATTTATGGTGAGCCACTCCTGTATTCGATCAAAAGTGACGCGCTTAAATGACAGAGCTATTCATTAGCCACGTCTGAATAAGTAGCTATTAACTTAAAAATCTAGTGCTACGAAAAATTAGAATAAGAAGACTGGTAGTGTTGCCGATGCTCTCTGACTAACAGAATGCCCGAGTTATTATCAACGGACTTTTATCACAGACCTTGATCACAGTGCCAGAAAGCACTCACTGAACGGAGAGTTTATGTAATCCTGGACTCATCTTTTTATTATTAACAATAACAGCTGTTAATTTGCAGAATGTTTACAACCCTCACTTAAATGGTTAAGGTCCACTTCCCATGTATCGTCCCATTTCTTATTGTCTCTTCCTCCAGGGTAATAAAGGAGCATCATAAGTTGCTCGTCCTGCTGGTCTTCCCTTGAAATCACTAAGTTCTCTCCCTCTCTTCGGTCTCTTCAACCTGGTGCCTCGTGCCCAGTTCTCACGGCTGGAACTCATTCCCACAAGACCACGATAGTTACCCAACAAAGTTCTCTTACTCCATTAACACGTATTCTGTATTCCTAACTCCTTACATTAACATCGCAACACCCAACCCTGTTCCCCCTTCCATAAGAACCTCAAACCATCCTAAAAACTAGCCCGTGAGCTCTCCCTTCCACCCCAGCCCCTATCCACAATCCCAACACTGCCCTGCCCTGGAAGACCCTGCATTCCGGTACCTGTCACAGTTACGAAAGGGAAAGTTTCCGATTGTTTGGAACAGAGATACAGAAATACTGGAAGGATAATGTGGGAGAGAGAGAGAGAGAGATAGAGAGAGAGAGAGGGGGGTGTTATGAAAGGGAAAGGCATCGATTGCGTGAGACTAATAAATGAGATATTAGAGAGAGAGAGAGAGAGAGAGAGAGAGAGAGAGAGAGAGAGAGAGAGAGAGATGGCTAACATTCTATCCCTACCGTACGTCAAAATTAAATACTTTTTAAACATGCCTTATGGATATAACCCCATTCTATATATGAATAAAATCTTATCAGAAATCTTGTATGAGAGAGAGAGAGAGAGAGAGAGAGAGAGAGAGAGAGAGAGAGAGGATCGTGACCTACGTAAATGGAATGAAGGGAGGGGGTTTCTTCGAAAGCATAGCCGTGGGAAATAAACGGAATGGACATGAAAGTAAGCAGATGTGAGAATGAAAGTGACAGAAAATGTAAATAAATGAAATACAACAATGAGAGAAGGAAGGCAAGTTAACTAAGAGGGAAATACGTGAAAATGGGCCACTAAGCGGACATTCATTGACGACAGAGACCATTAATCAGCCTACTTGCACACACATTCAAACATAAAGCAGACACACATTCACACAATAAAGAGCCCAGAGACTTCGTCTCTTGGATGAGAGCAAGCCCACCTTTTAGAGCGAGGGAGAGCAAAGAACTATGGGAGTCCAGAGAAGATTTGTGAGTTCCAGAATTTTTTTTTAAGTGCATGTCAAGCAACAAAAGGTGCTTATGGCTGATAAAGCCAAGTGGGCCTGGGAAGCGAGCATGCAGCCTTGGAGGAAAATTAAAATACATGAAGGGCAGGAATTCAAGCGAGTTTGTGAGTTTGTTGCAGTTACAGAATTCTATTACGACACTGCTAAGAACAATGAGGGAGTGCATGACGAATTTTTCCTGTGAAAATTAATGACAGTACTTGAAAACGATGTCTGATTCTTATTATTCTCTCAGAAAATAAAGAGGACATTTTAGAGGCAGCGAGAAGTAGAGTAATTTTCGCTTAGAGTTTATTACCAGGGCTCACTTGCCCTGTGAGAGACGTCGAAATATTTTTAAGCAAACGAAATAAAGAACTTGAAACGAGCCCAAGAATTGGAAGAACAATTTGCTCTCGCCTTTCCTTATTACCTGGTATGCACACGATGGGTAAAGGAGTACAGACTTCTTGAATAAAGAGTGGAGATGCATTACATAATAAGAATATTCAAACAGAACACATGCGTACTTCCAATAGGATATGTACAAAAGCTTACATGTACAGCACAGGCCTCTTGATTCTTCAGCCTCTTAAGAAAGAAATACAGCATTTGTATTCTAAGTAGATTCCTAAGACTGCAATGATACAAACAGTAATATTCATATTCAGGAACATATACTGTGATATATCTCGACTACATATATACAGATACATATACAGTACATGAATATCATCAGTGACATTTGCAAATGTAGAGAGAGAGAGAGAGAGAGAGAGAGAGAGAGAGAGAGAGAGAGACAGACAGAGAGAGAGAGAGAGAATATGTCCGTCTGGATCTTCATGCCGGCATATTAGAGAGAGAGAGAGAGAGAGAGAGAGAGAGAGAGAGAGAGAGAGAGAGAGAGAGAGAGAGAGAGAGAGAGATATGTCCGTCTGGATGTTCATGCCGGCATATTAGAGAGAGAGAGAGAGAGAGAGAGAGAGAGAGAGAGAGAGAGAGAGAGAGAGAGAGAGAGAGACCTTACAGACCTTACAGTTCGTTCGGGTTGCCCCAGGTCCCTCAGTGTAAGGCACCTTTGATGTCTACCAGAGAATTGCTAACGCATCTTCCGGTATATTTTGCATCTTCCAGTCTTGGATGGTCTGGGATGCATCTTAGATATTTGTCGAGCTTATTCTTAAACACATCTACGCTCACTCCTGTTATGTTCCTCAGATGAGCTGGTAGCGCATTGAATAGACGCTGCATTATCGATGCTGGTGCGTGGTGGATTAATGTCCTGTGTGCTTTCCTTAGTTTTCCTGGTATAGTTTTTGGCACTATTAATCTACCTCTGCTTGCTCTTTTGATATTTTAAGTTCCATGATGTTTTCTGTAATTCCTTCTCTCTGTTTCCATGCTTGAATTACCATGTAGCGTTCTCTTCTCCTTTCAAGACTATATAAATTTAAGAATTGTAGTCTTTCCCAGTAGTCAAGGGCCTTAACTTCTTCTACTCTAGCTGTAAATGACCTTTGTACACTCTCTATTTGTGCAATATCCTTTTGGTAGTGTGGGTACCATATTATATTGCAATATTCAAGTGGACTACGTACGTACGTTTTATAAAGCATAATCATGTGTTCAGCTTTTCTTGTTTTGAAGTGCCGGAACAACATTCCCATTTTTGCTTTGCATTTTGCCAATAGAATTGCTATTTGATCATTGCATAACATTCCTATTCAACATCACACCAAGGTCTTTAACTGCTTCCTTGTTTGTGATTGTCTCATTATTAGGTCCTTTATATGCATATAGCATTCCTACTTTATCACCATAGTTCATTGATTCAAATTTATCAGAGTTAAATACCATCCTATTTATCTCTGCCCATTTATATATTTTGTTTAGGTCTCTTTGTAGCGAGTTCCTATCTTCATCACAAGCAATTTCTCTACTTATTCTTGTGTCATCTGCAAAACTTCTTACTACTGAGTCCTTAACATTACTGTCTATGTCTGCAATCATAATCACAAACAGCAATGCAGCTAACACCGTACCTTGTGGTACACGGATATTACCGTAGCTTCATCCGATTTCTCATCGTTTGCAATCACTATCTGTTTTCTGTTTTGCAAAAATTCTTTTATCCATCTTCCTACTTTGTCAACAATGTTATGTTTACTAATTTTTTCCACTAATATATTATGATCTACCTTGTCAAAAGCTTTTGCAAAGTCTAGGTAAACCACATCTGTATCTTTTTCATTTATCATATTTTTATATATGCTTTCATGGTGGACTAACAGTTGGGTTTGTGTACTTTTTTTCGGGTACAAAACCATGTTGTCCTATATTGAACAATCTATTTTTCATTAAATGTTTCATTATTTTTTTTTCATTGCCCTTTCATATACTTTCATAATATGAGATGTCAGACTCACAGGCCTATAATTACTTGCCTCTAGTCTTGAACCACTTTTGAAAGTAGGAGTAATATATGCTAATTTATGCTCATCATAAATCTTGCCTGTATCTATACTTTGTCTTAATAATATTGCTAGCAGCTTTGCGATTGAATGAACCACTTTCTTTAACAATATGGCAGGTACTCCATCTGGTCCTGCTGCTGATCCATTTTAATTTCATTAATAGCCTGCACAATATCGGCTTCTGTAATATCTATATCTGATAAGTATTCAGTATTTTCATCTCTTATTTCTGTATCATTATCTTCATTGTCAATTCTAGGTGTAAATTCACTCTTATATCTTTCTGCTAATATGTTACATATTTCCTTTTTTCATTCGTTAATCGCCCTTCAATTCTTAGAGGGCCCATTTCTACTCTTATTTTATTCATCTTTTTGCATATGAATAAAAAATTTTAGGGTTTTGCTTGATATTTTGTAGTGTCTTTTCTTCTAGGTTCCATTTTCAGTTTCTTTTGATTGTATAATCTTTTGTTCTGCATTTTCTATCTTACTTTTTAGGTCCATCACTTTCCATGCATTCTTTTCTTTTGCAAGAGCTTTTTTCCACTTTCTGATTTTCTGGAACAAGATCCTTCTGTCTCTTGGAATTCGTGACTGATGTTTACTTTTTTTCTTCGGAATATGTCCGTCTGGATGTTCATGCCGGCATATTAGAGAGAGAGAGAGAGAGAGAGAGAGAGAGAGAGAGAGAGAGAGAGAGAGAGAGAGAGAGAATATGTCCGTCTGGATGTTCATGCCGGCATATTAGAGAGAGAGAGAGAGAGAGAGAGAGAGAGAGAGAGAGAGAGAGAGAATATGTCCGTCTGGATGTTCATGCCGGCATATTAGAGAGAGAGAGAGAGAGAGAGAGAGAGAGAGAGAGAGAGAGAGAGAGAGAGAGAGAGAGAGAATATGTCCGTCTGGATGTTCATGCCGGCATATTAGAGAGAGAGAGAGAGAGAGAGAGAGAGAGAGAGAGAGAGAGAGAGAGAGAGAGAGAGAGAGAGAGAGAGAGAGAATATGTCCGTCTGGATGTTCATGCCGGCATATTAGAGAGAGAGAGAGAGAGAGAGAGAGAGAGAATATGTCCGTCTGGATCTTCATGCCGGCATATTAGAGAGAGAGAGAGAGAGAGAGAGAGAGAGAGAGAGAGAGAGAGAGAGATGAATCCCGTCTGGATGTTCATGCCGGCATGTTAGAGAGAGAGAGAGAGAGAGAGAGAGAGAGAGAGAGAGAATATGTCCGTCTGGATGTTCATGCCGGCATATGAGAGAGAGAGAGAGAGAGAGAGAGAGAGAGAGAGAGAGAGAGAGAGAGAGAGAGAGAGAGAGAATATGTCCGTCTGGATGTTCATGCCAGCATATGAGAGAGAGAGAGAGAGAGAGAGAGAGAGAGAGAGAGAGAGAGAGAGAATATGTCCGTCTGGATGTTCATGCCAGCATATTAGAGAGAGAGAGAGAGAGAGAGAGAGAGAGAGAGAGAGAGAGAGAGAGAGAGAGAGAGAGAATATGTCCGTCTGGATGTTCATGCCGGCATATTAGAGAGAGAGAGAGAGAGAGAGAGAGAGAGAGAGAGAGAGAGAGAGAGAGAGAGAGAGAGAATGTCCGTCTGGATGTTCATGCCGGCATATTAGAGAGAGAGAGAGAGAGAGAGAGAGAGAGAGAGAGAGAGAGAGAGAGAGAGAGAGAATATGTCCGTCTGGATGTTCATGCCGGCATATGGAGAGAGAGAGAGAGAGAGAGAGAGAGAGAGAGAGAGAGAGAGAGAGAGAGAGAGAGAGAGAGAGAGAATATGTCCGTCTGGATGTTCATGCCGGCATATGAGAGAGAGAGAGAGAGAGAGAGAGAGAGAGAGAGAGAGAGAGAGAGAGAGATATCCGTCTGGATGTTCATGCCGGCATATTAGAGAGAGAGAGAGAGAGAGAGAGAGAGAGAGAGAGAGAGAGAGAGAGAGAGAGAGAGAGAATATGTCCGTCTGGATGTTCATGCTGGCATATGAGAGAGAGAGAGAGAGAGAGAGAGAGAGAGAGAGAGAGAGAGAGAGAGGAGAGAGAATATGTCCGTCTGGATGTTCATGCCGGCATATTAGAGAGAGAGAGAGAGAGAGAGAGAGAGAGAGAGAGAGAGAGAGAGAGAGAGAGAGAGAATATGTCCGTCTGGATGTTCATGCCGGCATATTAGAGAGAGAGAGAGAGAGAGAGAGAGAGAGAGAGAGAGAGAGAGAGAGAGAGAGAGAGAATATGTCCGTCTGGATGTTCATGCCGGCATATTAGAGAGAGAGAGAGAGAGAGAGAGAGAGAGAGAGAGAGAGAGAGAGGAGAGAGAGAGAGAATATGTCCGTCTGGATGTTCATGCCGGCATATTAGAGAGAGAGAGAGAGAGAGAGAGAGAGAGAGAGAGAGAGAGAGAGAGAATATGTCCGTCTGGATGTTCATGCTGGCATATTAGAGAGAGAGAGAGAGAGAGAGAGAGAGAGAGAGAGAGAGAGAATATGTCCGTCTGGATGTTCATGCCGGCATATTAGAGAGAGAGAGAGAGAGAGAGAGAGAGAGAGAGAGAGAATATGTCCGTCTGGATGTTAATGCCGGCATATTAGAGAGAGAGAGAGAGAGAGAGAGAGAGAGAGAATATGTCCGTCTGGATGTTCATGCCGGCATATTAGAGAGAGAGAGAGAGAGAGAGAGAGAGAGAGAGAGAGAGAGAGAGAGAGAGATTGTTTAACCTGTGTACCTAAGTGTGTGTGTCTGAGAGAGACAGAGAGAGAGAGAGACAGACAGCAGGTAACATGTTCCATAAGAATGAAACCATAACAACAAAAGAATTACTAGATTCTTATAACTGGTTCCTCCAAAAATAATACCAATTAACACTTATCCAGCCTGGGAACAGAAACAGACTAATGCCGCTGACATGACTCCCATTATGGAGGCCCCTGGGAGGAGGGGGAGTACCAAGAACGACCCCTCCCTAAGCCGCAGCAAGTGCGAATTAGTTTCCGGTGACTGAAGTAAGTACCTACGGCTTACCGAAAGAGCGCTGATTGACAGCCGGAACTTGGTCTTACCTTCCTTCCTATTAAAACAACAGGAATGGTGGAAAATTTCATTACAAATATCTTGACTTCTTGATGGTGTACAAACTTTCACGGAAATTTCTTATGAAGAGCTTTGCTGGATACAGTGAGATGTGGGGAGAAAATGCTGATGAGAAAATTTGATGCTATTCTTCGAGAACTTTCTTCATTGTCTGTTTCTTCTTTTTCCCCGTCATTTCCAGAAGAGGTAACTCTCGCAATCCGCTCGCACAACGTCTCGTATATGCTCAGTCTACTCTATTAAGAGGCGTTCCGACCCCTTTCACTTCGGACTACTCAACGATAAATAAGGGCAAAGATGAGACGTCTTTTTCTTTTTTTTTTCTTTTACAATGTCTTTACGCTTGCATTCTTGGCATCCGAAGAATGCTTACAGCTCAAAAATATCTTCAAATCAATTTTACACCAAAAGAACACGAAACACTCATACGCGCGACAATTAAGCTTTTACTACGCATGAGCGCATGAATTTTCCTCTCGACTGCGCACAACAACAACAGACGCGCAATGACGCAATAGTCTATAGCACAAGCACAGTTATCCACTCATGCGTGTAACGCAGTTTTCTTCCAAGGACGCACATTTATACGCAGATGTTCGCGTTTTTGACCAGCCTGTACGCACATTATCATACTATCATTCTACAAATACGTAGTTAGGTTATACTGTACATATCAGTTTATCTTTGTTCAAAAGGACTGAAAAGACGTATAGTCTTCCTAGTATACTTTCCTTACGAATACATGCGGTTTTTAAGACGGAACATAGACTTCTAGTAGCGAGAAAAGGTTAAAAAAAAAAAAAAGTAAAAAATGCGCCGAAGTTTTCTGTACATTGCACAATCAAAGCCACCGAAAATAGATCTATCTTTCGATGATCTCGGTATGCTGCTTATGAGCCGCGGTCCATGAAACTTTAACCACTGCCCGGTGGTGGCCTGGCCTATATCGTTCCCAGACGCACGATTATGGCTAACTTTAACCTTAAATAAAATAAAAACTACTGAGGCTAGAGGGCTGCAATTTGGTATATTTGATGATTGGAGGGTGGATGATCAAAATACCAATTTGCAGCCCTCTAGTCACAGTAGTGTTTAAGATCTGAGGGTGGACAGAAAAAGTGAGGACTGGTAGACAAAGCCGTCACAATAGTTTTCTTTTACAGAAAACTAAAAGAGAGTAGCCGTCACAATAGTTTTCTTTTACAGGAAACTAAAAGAGAGTAGTCTTCAGAAATTGTCTGATCTGGGTATATATATATAATACTAATAATAATTCCTTTTGTACGTGAGCCCATTTTGATCTAATAACTAGTCTGAAAGCCATGATTGAAATTGACATAAAATTTATATGAAAATTTATTATAAAATTGGGCATATAAGGTCATTTACTGCTCCTTATGTTTACTGAAAGCAGCTATATAACGATAACCATCATCATCAACATAATCTATATGCTTACTACGGCTGCTGACCCTGAAACTTGAAAATTCCACATTTCGAAACCATCAAACGGAGATAATGTTATCGAAATCAGTATGCTTAGATACATGTCACACCGATGCACAAAGTCGTACAGAAAGTGAAATAGACACCCACATATGAAGCTGCATAATAAGAACCACCTACAACTCCTCCCTTCCATTTGTATCAAATGGACTTTCCCTTTCGGTCTCACTGTCTTTTTTGTGTTACAGGAACGCCCAGTTCCATGAACATACTTTCACCACGTAAATAAATATATAAATCAACAAATGATATTCTGTATCACAAGGTCTTCTTCCCTTTCATTTGACGAACCCATCCCTCCCTCCCTCCCTCCCTCGTAAATAGAGGGACTCTCGGAAATAATTTTCGGCGGTCTTATAAGACTTCCTGACAAAATGTATAGTCACTCATTCTATCTTCAGAGACGCAGGTTTGCATTAAAGTTGGTGTTAAGAACGTAAACTCTGGTATATTACATTTTCCAAAGAGAGAGAGAGAGAGAGAGAGAGAGAGAGAGATCTTATTCTAAGTGTATTATCTTTCGCATAAAAACAGTTGTATTTCCATCCGATATAGACGACCTTCCTCTCAATCAAAAAGTTGTGCAACACATGAAACACAAGAGATGATCAAACTGCATGAATTTCTTGTTACCATCTACCTCCTCCTACTACTGCTACTACCATGGTTACTACTACTACTGCTACTACTACTGCTGCTGCAACTTCTAGACAGGAATTTTTAAAACCCCTCTTAAAAGCAATATAAAAGACGGGAGAAATTACGAACGAGGAAGAAGAGTCAGGGATAACCTAGAGAGTAACGCTACTATTAATAATACCAGTAACTGTTACCGTCAGAGCCATCATTCGGTCAAGAAAATCCTGATATAAAACGAACATCAGTGTGCACTTTTTTTTTTGCGGTTAAATAGTTTAGTCATCTTATGACAAGGGAGAAAATAACCGAGAGAATAAAATAATCACCTACAGAGAGAGGGTGAGAAAGAGAATGTATTGGTGAACTTGAAAGCCTTTTTACCCAGCATGATATTATATGCGTATCAGCATACGGCCTTACCCGCTTACAAAAATTATTATTATACCTAGTGACTTTCTTGCACTGAAATTGGAAAGTCACTTAAATAATTTCTCACTCTCTCTCTCTCTCTCTCTCTCTCTCTTACTGCCTACATACATACATACATCATTCATACATACATACATACATACATACATACATACATACATACATATATATATATATATATATATATATATATATATATATATATATATATATATATATATATATATATATATATATATATATATATATATATATATATATATATATATATATATATGCCACATATTCAGAAAGGCAAAACCAGAGGAAAAGAGCGAGCAGAGAAAGAGAAAGACGGATGCGGCCGACTTCATGACATTTATTTGTATCATCCTCACTACGGTTAAGTTTCAGCTACGGCACCTTTTGACCAGGAAACATACAATGATACAAAAGGAAATGAAGGTATCCAGATTCTTCAAGAGGAGTCAAAATGAGGTGCTCTACGAAGAGGAAGAAGCAGAGGATGAAATAACGTAATCTTTTTAAATCTACACCTGAGAGTAATATTAAGTGATGTTCTTAAAGAAAAGAAAACCAAAAGCAAATTTCCAAGAGATGGCTGGGAGTCTCAGGTCGGAATTAATATTAGTAATATTTACTCCTCTCAACCATTTTCTTTCATTATTCAAAGAAAAATATTGTTATAATTAACATATCGTGCAATTTCTCAAAAGGAAGGTTTTAAAAAATCACTTCCTTCCCAAAAAGGCAGCTGTCAAAATTGAGGTGCGTAATGGTGCGTCATATGAGTTTTCTGTTTCCCTTTCCCACGGTTGCATTTGGTTTATTTGCCCTTTCGAACAAAGGCAAAATATACTGCATGGGTAATAACTCTACAATCCCATCCTCATGATTATTACATTCACAACAGAGGTTGTTGGTTGTGGTCAACCTGTCTCTGTAGTCGCAATCATATTCATCAATATTTTTAGTAAAGTTATAGTAGCTTGTATCATTATCATCGTCATTATTACCGTCGTAATTTCAATATTTATTTGTAGTAATAGAAGTGACGAGAGTAAAGGAAGCGCTGCAATATTCTCGCAATGCCGTACCAGTTTTTGCTTTCCAAGAACGCAAGTGTATATGATACATCGTCCAGACCCCATAGATTTACAGGACAAGGATGCACCTGTTAGCCATCCTTCAAATCTAGCCTTTGTCCTTTTTATATAGCTACCTATCTTCCGAGAGAGAGAGAGAGAGAGAGAGAGAGAGAGAGAGAGAGAGAGAGAGAGATTTTAACACCTACATCCGAGATTCAGAAGAGAGTCTTGGAGGTTCTCTCATTACCTTGGTGCAATAAACCTCAGGAAAAATGAACTGAAGAAAAAAGTGTTTAAAATTGCAGTCGAGTATTCCCTCAAGGAAACCTCACCGCCCACCATAAGTAAAAGTTCTTTGCGCCCACGAAGAAAAATCAGGAGAAAAAACACCAGAGGTTATGGATGTGGGCGGTATCGGGCTGAGAACAAGGGAACAGTGTGGGCGTCCAGCGCATGCGCAGTTAAATCACGCTACAAGGACACACCTGAAATATTGTTCGCGTGAAACGCAGGAGCTGCGTATAGTATCAACCATTCATAATAATATTTCGACCCTCGAAGCTTGGGAGTCGACTCATATACGCCGGAGAGAGTATCAATCAACTCCGCCGTACCTTCAAGACTGCATACTGTACTGTATATACATGCAACCTTCGTCACTAACTGCGGGCCTAAAATGGCGAGACCGCGGTTTCTCTCTCACCATTATCCTTGGAGTTTAAGGCGAAACATTTCCAAGGGACAGAAGCCACTGGACAGAGAGTGAAAGTTTAATAAGGCATCGAAATTGTTAAGAAGGCTGTGGGTGAGATGAGACCGACGTTTGACAGAACATGAAGTTTTAGATTTACAATAGATGGGCAAAATGAAAATGCAGGAAGAGAAGGCCATAAAAAGAGATAATAGGCGATACACAATGATGAACAAGAGATTATGGGTCAAGACCAACGCAATGAAGAAAAACAAATGCCGTAATGCCCGAGGGGGCAAGACCCGAATTAGACTGATTATCATAACAATAATGATGATGAAAATCATCGCTTCTTCAGCGTTTTATTTTTCCTACCTCTTAAGGTAAACAGTGTTTTCATTGATTATAAAAAAAAAAATTATAGTTTCTAGGATTTTAATTTTCTGTCTACCTAACATTAGGTGTTATTATGCATTTTAGGTCAAGCAAAAATAGGAAAGAAATATGGATTTCAGGAAGAAAATACAGAAAATGAAGGACTGCTACGCTGAATAAAAATATAAATAAATTTGTCTACTTCATCCGAAAGGTAAACGTTCCAAGTTAAAACATCTCGACACCTAAACATGAAATAATGAGGTACCAGACAGTATTTTCTTTTAACAGTAGTGTTAGTAACTCGGTAGTAACTGCAAAACGTGTTGGGATTACTAAAGTAATTCTGATAACCTGAGACACAACGGTTTTCGGCACATAGATTTTTACCATTTTTCATTTTATAAAAAAATAATAACTGAATTACTTAATAGATGGAAACTCCTTAACCAAGGATTTGAAGAACTAGGAATCAAGGTCTTTTAGCGACATACCCGAAATCAATCCAGTAAATGCATCTATATCATTAAGTTCTGATCTTGTGGCGGACGGGAAGGGGTAAGTGGAATGTAGGTTTGGAAGTTTAGTTCCCCCAGTATGGCCCTTTGTGTTTCCAATTTCGAGGTTCCGTTTTAGCAAAATGACTCAAGGTCAAATTCAGGAGAGGAATAAGATAAATTTGAACATTAACAATATAATTCCCATGCGGTGTGAACTTACGTTATCCGGTGTTGCATATTTAACATAAAATCCCTTAAGGCGAAACGACCTCAATAACAATAAGAGGAAGGAGAAATCAAAGGAAGGTCCTTTTCTGATTCTCGAATATGAAGAGAGACGAAATTATCATGACCTTCGCACTGCCGGCCAGACATGATCATCTAAAGGAAGGGGGGAAAAACAAGAGGGTGTGTGGAGAGGGCTGGAGGGCTTGTGCGAGAGGAGGAGGAGGAGGAGGAGGAGGACAGGAATTGGCGGAAAGTGTTATCCTTATTATCAAAGCTTCTTTCCAGTACGCCATCTTTCCTTTTCATCTGGAAATCTCTCGTCAATCACCGATCCTTCGCTCTACTTCATCCTTTCCAGGATCCTCACTTTTGTCTCGATTCCTCCTTCAGTAATTTCCTCACTTTCCGATCCACCACTTCTCTTAACCAACTCCCTCCCATACCTACCTCACTTAACAAGCCCAAATATTATTCTACTAAAAAATACCATTTCTTTTAAGAAACGGACATTTTCTGGCCAAACGAACGGGCGCTTCTTGTTGAAAGCTGAAAATTCACAAATATCAGACCGCGAAGACTTCCAGGCACAACAATATCTTAAAAGTAAATGACAAAATTAAAAGAAGGACAACTTTTACAAGGACGCCAGGAAATACCCGATAAAAAAAAAAACACACACACACACACACACACACAACGTTGATAGAGCACAACTCAAACGCAGAGCTTAAAAAGCAAAGCAACAGTGAGGGATATGTGAGCAATTCATGCCCGGAAAAAAGAAACAAAGGTACTCCAAGAGATCTTCCATATAAATGCTCTTAACTGTACAATATGCTCAATATCACATGGACTCAACTCGCAACGAACAAATTCACCCCAAAATGAAGGCCAAGAAGTTTGAAAAACCAACTCCACCCGAAAATGAAGTGCAGGGTGGCAGGGTAGCTTCGTGTTCGTCGTGACTCTGTCTGTATGCACATCGACTTAGCAAAAGGAAACTGCCATTACTCAACAATGGCTGCCCCGAAGAAAACGTACGCAGAGATACACCCAAACCTCTGTCAGCGGTGTGAAGCAGCCATCACGCCAAGTCTTCATTGTCATGGTTGTTTGCCCACAAAGTACACAACTATCTCCGCTACATCCTGATCCTGTATGCTCGACCTTTTTATATGCGTTTCACTTCGTTTTCGACTTATTCAAATAGGAAATGGGCTTTTTATGTCTGGATTTCAAAGGTTTCCAGTTTACCTTTCGCGGAATCTTGACGATGACGGGGTTCGATGCAAAGTTAGGAATTTCCCTCGCCGGTTCTTGACGGCGAAGTGGATATTAAGTTAAATCATCAGCATAAGGTAGTTTAAAGTCTAGACGCACGATAATAAAACGTTATGACCTTCTTCTACTACTAGCCTACTACTACTACAGCTACGAGAGAGAGAGAGAGAGAGAGAGAGAGAGAGAGAGAGAGAGAGAGAGAGAGAGAGAGAGAGAGGCACTTAAGTTGGAGGGGTGTTGGTTGCGGTGATTACTAATTCGATGGCCCCAAGCATTTCCTAGTACCATGCAGACCGAACTGTCCCGAGGAGTCTAAAGAGCATCGGACCCTTTTCCAAGAATCTTCCTCTTTTGGGCACAGGACCTCTGGCCAAACTCTGGTCCATGGGTGTCCAGACAATGACACCAATATTGTGTGGATATGAAGATACTGGTGGTAGTGGCCATCTTGCAATGAAAAAGCACTTCGAATGGGAGTAGTGAATACGAAATATTTATAGCAAATCTCAAGGAATTTCATTAACATATGGAATAATTAGTACTGACGCTCACAGAACTTGCTTGGGTCGTTGAGGAGCGTCCTTTTTCCGTAAAAAGCAGACCTCCCCCGTTATTCATGAAATCTCTTGTTCGCGAATGTCCACGACTTTCTGGTAGAAGAAATATATTCAACACAGAAAAATATAACGAGTCGAAATTGCAATGACTTGCCTATTTCACTTACACTGGTCTATATTTGCATATGACATGTGCCGAGCTCGACTCAGCAGACCCAGCGTCAAATAAACAAGGCGACCCTTCGCCGTCCCGCCTTGCATAGGTGGCCAAACTCTTATTCTCTTTTGTGTTTCAAAATCACTCCATTGTGCTGTCGTAGACTCTCCTTCTCCTCCTTCCTATTTCTCCCCCGCCTTTTTTCTTCTTCTCCTTCTTCTTCTTTGGCCTCTGGAAGATGGAAGGGCCCTCGCCCGTTTCCCTCTAAGGATACTGGCCCGTCGAAAGGTCAGCTCTCGGAGCTTGGATGTGGTAGGGTGCGAGTGGAAGAGACCACTAAAAATAGCATCTCAACTAAGAGAAAGAAGAGCTGAGTCGGGGGCGGGGCGGGGCGGGTTTTGGGGGATCGGGGAGGAAGGGAACGCTATCAATCTCGGGATGACTTCCACCTACCCTTCTTTATCCTCTGGTTTACAAATGGATGTTAAGACAAGGCTCATCAGATAAGCCCTAAGTCTGATGCTGGGAACGACTGATGTAAGACCACAAACTGGCATCACAAAAACAATCATTTATATGGGCATAGACGTCGATGAGAAAGTTATTACTTTGTGGAAGACACCAAAAAAGTTCTTAAGTTAGCGACGCAGAATAACCGCCCGCGAAATTTCGCGTCGTGAGAATAGCCGCTGTACTTTGTCTATAATATCCAACTGCAGAATTTAAACATTCCATCACTGGATCTCTCACTGGTAATGCAAAGACAATAATTATCTATTTTACAGGATACAAGAATATTTCTTTCTCTCTCTCTCTCTCTCTCTCTCTCTCTCTCTCTCTCTCTCTCTCTCTCTCTCATAGCATGACGTCTTCTTACACATTCTATAGAATACAGCACAGGAAGCAAAGTCGTGAAAAATATTCTAACTTTTACACAAGCATCGCTATGTCCAACCGACCACACAGGCTATAAATCGCCCTTCATCAACTAACAATAATTACCATTCCCTCGTATTCAATTTGGTAACTGATATCAATCAGAAAACCGGAAGACTACAAACATACTGACTAATCAAAATTTTCTGGCGAGCAACGCCCAAGCTTAGTGGAGACGACAAGAGGAACAAAATGAAGCTAAACGTGGCCGACAAAGACAACAAACATTGTCTTTCTCTATCACAACAAAATTCATGAGATAATGGACTAAATTACCGACGTTCTGAATGGCCATAAATTAATTATTTTTTATCGAAAAAAATAAGAAAAAATGGATTAGCAAAGAGTGGTAAACTTCCTTGTAATAAAGCTAAGCTAATGTGATTTGTGAAAACAGTTTTGAATGATGAACAGATGTAACTGTTCTTACGAATTTCATTATTTTCATAATCTTTGCCCGCGATCGGATACTGTAATACAATCAATGCAACGAGATGATAATTATTAAAAAGAGACACGTTACCCAACACATCCCGTCTATCACTACAATATGTTGACAATAATCACTGACATACAAATATACGATAATATTGTGAAATCGTGACGATATATTTTCAAGAGGTCACTTCAGAATTGTATCTCCTAATATGTTCTAACTCGTTATATTGAGGACAGGAAATTACCGCATGAACATTTTACTAGGAAACCGTTTGCGTTATCTGTTATTCTGTCTGAATGTTAAAATTCAGACAGACACACACTATATATATATATATATATATATATATATATATATATATATATATATATATATATATATATATATATATATATATATATATATATAAACTAAAAAAGTCGTTTACCCTAATATGGAAAGGTTCTAGAGGAAAACTAGGCAGCGTAGGTAAATCTACCTTAACTGACTGCATGGATTCTTAAAAAATGGAGAGAGAGAGAGAGAGAGAGAGAGAGAGAGAGAGAGAGAGAGAGAGAGAGAGAGAATTTTCTGATGAAGATCGGCTCCATCCCAAAGCATGGAATTATCTAATAAGTTAAGCCTTGAACACCTCAATAGTAAGTGTGAAACAGTGGTTCACAATGTCTACAATTTTCAAACGTTCACTCTTACTCTACTGTATGACGTTTCCTTTAACCTGTTCATTATTGCTATCATTTCATATTCAGATGTTCAAAACACATTCTTTCGCCTTCTTTCCTAATTTTTTCGTCCCCTGTAACAAGACAGGCTGGCTCCTGAGCGAACTCCCAGGTAATCTTGATTCTCCCAGGCCTTCTCTTACATGCCAACCCATTTCTCTTCCATTCCGACGGCTTCTTTATTTAATTCCGTATCTCTCTCACCATTTAGCGTTTTTTCTTGCATCCAACACCTCCACTTGACGACTCTTTCCCTCCAAGCTCCCAAGCTGCTGTTCTCCTTCAACGTTTGCCCTGATCGACTCCTCTCTTACAAACTCGCATGTTTCTTTACAATAAATGTTTGCTTCACTCTCATCTTTCCCTTTCTTTTTCTCTTTCCATTTGATGCCAACCTCAACCTTCGCGGCACACACCGAGAAACACGGGAGAACGGGAGGAGTAAAAAAAGGACCTTGTTGATGTTCTAAGTTGCAACACGCCTTGCAACAAGCCCATTACCTCAGGTCTATTTTGGTGTGCAGGGAAAGAAGAGGAAGGCGAAGAACGCAACATGTATAAGAATGATGAAAATGTACATATATGTGATTACAAACTGCAAATACACGTTTATATATCAACACTGTGTCAGGACTTACGTGCATATATCTGACAATACATGCATATTTGCATTAGTTATAAAGTTTAAACAAACATCAATACACTCATAAAGGTAACAACAAATTCACAGAACACATACAGATAAGAGAACCTAACAATCAATCAAAGCTATGGATCATCGATAAAAGAAAAACCTCTCGACTCTCCTATGTAAAAAGACTGAAATCATTTAACCGCCAGACAAGAAATAAAGATAAAGCAGACGATAAGTAAAAGGCTTATTTGTAACTTTTACAAATAATTCGCCCGACCAAGCAAGAGGAATTTCAGATTTTCCGACTGTGCATTTACAATTAAAATACTCAACTCGGCAATAAATTCCTTTTGACACTACGGTACCTTCTTTCTCCTTCAAGTCAGTTTCTCGTTTATCAATTATCTTCTGAGAATCCAATAGCCTACCCTCCTGATACAAGGAAATCTAACTTTTTCTTTTTTTAACAGTGCACGCGACGGTTCAAATTCCATAAGGTTTCGGCATCACCTTACCCAGAAGGGTCAGTTTCCGAGGACCAAGGGATCACTTTTTACGAATTGTAATGTCTTTCTCTGGGAGACATAATAACCGGAGTCAAAGGCTCAAACAAACAAACAAACAAACAAAACAAACACTACAAAAAAACAAAAGGAGAGGAGGTTATAATGGTTTTCGGAAAGAGAATCCATCAAAATGCTTTTTACATATTTCATTTGCTGTACAAGATCTAAAAAGATTAATTAGCGTAATGTACAGATCCCCAGGATCTACACTACGAAACCTCAAAACGATGTGAACCACATAACGGCGAAAATCTACTTATGTTTTCCATCTACTCAATCCAGCAAACATTAACGATGACATCACGTTTTTCCATACAATACATCAAAACATGAAAAACAGGTATATTGTATACGTTTTCACGTAAACCGTAGATGAATTTTGTTCCTAACTTTGATGCAAACATTATTAAAATTTTTTTCATCCAAAACAAGAAATAAAAAAAAAACGAAAAGATACACACACACACTAAAAACGGGAAAATGTAGCCATAATTCAGCTGTTCATAACAAATTTATTTTTCCCTTAAAAACATAACCAACCGCACCCCCCCCCACAAAAAAAAACGAAAAACCGGTAACATGTAGATATCTGTTTTCCTTCCCGAGAACGGTTCACGCGCGATGACGTCAACAAGTTTTGTCCAGATGAGATGGCGCAGGTCTGGAGGTTCTGGAGGTGAGGATGGAATCCGACTGCAAGCCTTAATTCAAACAGCTACACATTCTGGACATCGCCAACCGATTTTCTCTTGCATAACCCCAGTGCCCCATCTCCTTTCTTCTGTGTTTTCTCAGCCCACTATTATCAGACTTGTATTTGAAAATTAACGGCATTTTTATTGCCCAACCGGTACAAAACCGGTAGATTTTTCAGCAGTCGTGAATGTCCAATGATAAGTAAGCTCGCGCGATATCTAAGTTCTCATTGGTTGGGCAGAGGGGTACAACACCCCAGGCACATGCAGTACACATGAGGCTTCACTATCCTTTGTGTGTGTGTGTGTCTGTGTGTGTGTGTGTGTGTGTGTGAGAGAGAGAGAGAGAGAGAGAGAGAGAGAGAGAGAGAGAGAGAGAGAGAGAGCTGTTTTTCTCATAAGAACGTTAGCTCTCTTCAAGTCACCTGTATGTAAATTCTATTTACAATACTATTCATCCAACACAAGACTTCCAAACGGTCGAAGAATCTAGTAAAAACGAGAGCCGAGTGTTTCAAAAAATATATCGCAATTGCCCAATGTACATCAATCAAATATGATGGAGCTTCAAACAAGAGACAGAGAGTGATCAAGTTGGGCGCATGCATGTGTGTGTTTGTTCTCATTCCTTTCACCAATGAGCCATTTACCCTGATAAAGAACAAAAATAAAAGAGAGCAGTCACTGACACTTTCATCCCCGAACAGCTGAATCAAGGATGAAGCCCGTGCAGGGAAAACCACATCATCAGCTACTTCAGCAGTGTCAAGTCTAGCTTGTACTATCTTTAGACTCTAATGCCTTTCAAATACAATTTGCTGTCGATCTCAACTGCACTTTCTCTGTCACTGTCTCTTCCTTTCTCCTCAAATCTCATGATACTGAACTCTGTTCTCCTTCCTACCTAAACATCCTCCTTCATTCTCACCACGTGAGCAAACCATCTTACTTATACACTCAGCAACGATGATCATTATCAGTATCACTATTTCCTACCACAGCAGTTATATAAGCAATAACAACAGTATTAGAAGTAGTGTAAGTAGCAACAGCACTATTAGTAGCTGAAGAAATACAGCTCATGAATACAACAATGCTGCTGAATCGTGAGTAAATAAAATCTAGACACAGGCTTTCCCTCAAGGCTACAGCGTTTCCCTTGCATCCGAGATCTTCCATGAGCTTTCCTTCTCGAGTTCCCATTTCCTATTGACTTATCCGGAAGCAATAGGTTTGTAGGGTGACACAAAGACCACCGGTACCTTGCATCATCATCGCTGCCTTTTCTCTTCATCACCCTCAGGCACCACTCTTCATCTGTCGTCATACACGCAGTCCGGCGAGCTGCTGTCGCATTTTCTTCTTTATCTGTTTCCTCCTCCTCTTTCCCAATTGGTCATCCCTCCCAGTTTTACATCTTTACCTGCTTATATATATATATATATATATATATATATATATATATATATATATATATATATATATATATATATATATATATATGACATCATTAAAAATTCACAATAAGATTTAGTTTTCGTGATCATTTATGATCAATGTTAATTTCTCCCCAAAACCTAATTGACCTCCTGGCCCATAGACTTGAGCAACAAAGAGTTTCCAGGGGCTACTACAGTTGTAGTGTTAATTATTCATGCTGTCCTGCACTGCGTTGTCGCAACTAGGCTACACAGTCAGCCCCTCCAGGCATGTTTCCGTCCATATCTGGCATTCGGCATTTGTGCTCCGGTGATCGTCTTCCATTTCACTGGATTCTAAAATATGTCAAAATCAAATAGGGATATTGTGGATGTTAGAAGAGTTTGCAGTAATGATAAACTGCGAATTTTGGAAAGCATACTACGATTAAGCTAACGTCCAAATCTACCTTAAAAAAAGAAAAAATAAATTTACGTATAAATGTTAAGATTTTAAGTGTATGATTATGTACAGAGGAATGCATACATACATTATCAAGACACATTGTAACTTGACGTTGGGCTACAGGTGAAGATGCATTAAGCGGCTAAAGTTTGGAAAGATTTCTGCAACGGAGGTTTTATTCACGCTTCAGAAGCGACCGCCTGTTCGGGGAAACGGCATAATGTTGAGGAATGTATATATAGGTTACTTCTTCACCTTAGAGTTGATGGATTCAGCGATGTTACACTGCCAGCTCTCTGCTGTTTTTTGGGATGAGGTTGCAAGGCCACTGACCTTCTCCACCCTGTCTGCAGTCTGCTTGGTTAACAGAGCCTCACACGGGAATTGAACCTGAGCCCTATAGTGTGGGTTAGCTGAGTATCATAACCACGAGATTATATAAAACATATTTCTGTTATAGCCTATATATGCCATGCACGGCTTTTCATTCTTATATCGCCTGCCTACCCAAAGCTCTCCTTCGCAATATGCATTGAGAATAAACACGTTTCTAACTTTATATGCATTCCTTTCATTGTCTCGTCACTTATTCCTCGGTCATCACAAATACTACATGCATATTCGAGATGCACAGCGGGGATTATGAAAGCGCCCAGTAGTCATTTACCTAAGATAACGACACTGTGGAAGCATTGTTTTTAGCTGATATGTATTGTTATATGTATGTATGTATATGTATATATATATATATATATATATATATATATATATATATATATATATATATATATATATATATATATATATATGTGTGTGTGTGTGTGTGTGTGTGTGTGTGATATAATTAAATCAGAGAGTAAGTTTCAGTCGTCAAGTGGGTTTGAACTCACCTTCAGGATGCTTTGAGTGACAAGTTCACAGCATTGCCGACCACCTCTTGTTGTTAATGCTTTGTAAGTATGAAGCATTAACTAGAGGTTGTCGGTAATGCTATCTATATTCAAACCCACTTGATATTTAATAATATCTCTCACTCATACACACACACACACACACACACATGTATATATATATATATATATATATATATATATATATATATATTTCAGAAAATATGGCTGCTACAAGTTTTAAAGTATATGTGTTTCATAGCTTCAATGCTTTAAGATGTGATGAAAGAATTTATGGAGTCAGATGGAACTAGGTCGAGAGACTCGAGTAAAATCTTTGTGTTCAACAAATAGTTTGATTCCTCAGCAATATTGCGGTCAGGTGATCTTCCGAAGTGTTATGTATATTCGTGAGTACGTGCGTTAATTTGATCTAGATTAAAAATCTGCCCTAAAAGTGAGTTTGATCGTTCATTAACGTGATAGAACTGCAGTTGTCTAGACGTAGCTTTGGAGAGGATCCTTAAATCGGCAGATAAGGTAGAGTTTGAAATCTCTGTTTTTATGGGAGAAAATTGAACTTGTGATTTTTTACCATGATTTTCTAATCAGCAACTTTTGAACTGGTGTGGGACCACCTCTTTTATATTATTGTTTTGTCATAATGCATTTTACACTTTCCATTATTGTGTTTTGAATTTCATATATTTTTGGAGTTTTCTATTATGTTTAATTCTTCCGACAGATGTCTGTGGACAGATGTCGGTGGACAGTGTGGACTGTTTCGAATAACATGTGGTAGACTGGTTTGACATGACTAATTATTGATTTAATGTGTGAGTTTGGATATTTTCAATTACTTTAATCAGAAGTGTTTTACAGTTCAGAGTTTAGTTATCTAACTCGATATTTCATTTATTATGCATTTTAATCTTTGCTTTGTTTTATTCATTTCTTGTTGGGTTATTTGATAATAAACCTATTTTTGTAGAAACTATTGCGTTTCTTTAAATGGTCCATTTAATTGATTTGGTGAGAATGAGTGCGATTCGGGTGGGTGAACTAAAACGATGAGAGAGAGAGAGAGAGCGATACATATACACGGTGAGAGAGAGAGAGAGAGAGAGAGAGAGAGAAAAGAGGAGAAAAATAGATATGTTGCCGTGAGCGAACGTTCATACGCCTCCGTTCCATGATTAAAGATCGTTGGAGCACGTTACGTATTCAAAAGGGTGTTAATTCTGTATTACATATATATATATGTATATATATATATATATATATATATATATATATATATATATATATATATATATATATATATATATATATATATATATATAATTATACATATCAGCTAAAAACAATGCTTCCACAATGTCGTTATCTTAGGTAAATGACTACTGGGCGCTTTCATAATCCCCGCTGTGCATCTCGAATATGCATGTAGTATTTGTGATGACAGAGGAATAAGTGATGAGGCAATGAAAGGAATGCATATAAAGTTAGAAACATGTGTTTATTCTCAACACATATTGCGAAGGAGAGTTTGGTGTAGACAGGCGATATAAGAAAGGAAAACCATGCATGGTATACACCAGAAATATATTTTATATGATCTCGTGGTCATGATACTCAGCTAACCCATAGTAGGGCTCGGGTTCGATTCCCATGTGAGGCTCTGTTAACCAAGCAGTCACACTAATATATTGCGTGGAAAAGTGATTTACTATGCCTATTATATATATATATTGCACTACACAACATTTCCCCACTTATTAGCTTTCCTGGTTTTAGCAATTATTTCTTAATGATTGCTAGTTCCTTGCCAATAGAGGCACATGGATTTCAACGGATCGTGCTCGTGAGTCATGTGTCAAAGTGTATATATCACGATTACATGGATGCGTTAAAATTGACATACTTTTCCGTAAACATGCGCATATACTGTAGATACGCTGAGTAGACAACCATTCGAAATGAACTGGGGAAAACAATGGATGTAATTCCGATCATGAAGTATTTATAATCATTGTCAATGTATTTATAAATCATTCATGTCATGTTTGGGAAACTGAAAGACGTTGATCAAAAACTCTCTTCTCTAAATTCACGCAGTAAAATGAAAATTACTGATACAATATTTCGAATAAAAATATGTGCAAAAAATATATGTTCCAGTTAAAATTACAGTGAACCTCTAAATGGTTATGAAGCAGAAAAAGTGGATACTTTTCAAGAACCATCCATAATTAGCCGACGATTATACTTTATATTTCAAATATTAGACTACAAAATTTTAGTACGAAATTCATATCTAAAATGTCTACCTCTATCACCCAACAAGAATAAAATCTTCTTATATGGACCTGGTCTGCTGAAATCATCAACGACCTGACCTCTCTCTCTCTCTCTCTCTCTCTCTCTCTCTCTCTCTCTCTCTCTCTCTCTCTCTCTCTCTCTCTCTCTCTCTCTCTCAACAGGTATGTGCCCATCTTTTCTTTTATGGCACACAATCCAATGAAACTAATCTGGCACGAGAAGTGGGAGCGTTCTTGGATGGTTTTACCCAGATACCCTTAGGCATAGAACTCACCCGAAGGTGTTGTTGGGATCAATCAAAGCAAAACGGAAAGACTGCCGGAATAGTTATGTTTATATATATATATATATATATATATATATATATATATATATATATATATATATATATATATATATATATGTATATATATATATACATATACATATAAATACATATATGTATATAATATATATATATATATATACATATATATATATATATATATATATATACATATATATATATAATATATATATATATATATATATTTATATATATATATATATATATATATATATATATATATATATATATATATATATGTCTGAATAACACAGGAAAATAACAAGTACCAAGCCCTTTCATGTTTATTAACGCATTATCGTGTGTATGTATATATATATATATATATATATATATATATATATATATATATATATATATATATATATATATATATATATATATATATATATATATATATAATAATTGTATATCAACGTATGTGGATTCAACTTCAATAACACCAGTGAGAAAGTAAATGAGAAAAAGTAAAAAAACAGCAGTAAAACGAGGAAGCACTGTCCGATGACATCACTTTGTGGGGGCAGGTTAGGAAGAAGAGGAGGAGGCGGAGGAGGAGGAGGAAAAGAGAGAGAGAGAGAGAGAGAGAGAGAGAGAGAGAGAGAGAGAGAGAGAGAGAGAGAGAGAGAGAGAAAGTGGTGGGGAGTCTTACCGTGTTGGCGGAAAAAAGCTGAAAGTGGGCAGCAGGGTATATAGATGAGAGAGATACAGACTGACAGACAGAGAGAATAAATTCCAAATAAGGACAGGTGTTGGCAGGGGAATCCCAATGCAATGTAATTTCCTTTACTCAAACGACAGTCAAGTCCCACGTTCAGTTTAAGGCACAAAGTAAGTATCCCTCTTCGAAATGAAAGAGAGAGAGAGAGAGAGAGAGAGAGAGAGAGAGAGAGAGAGAGAGAGAGAGAGAGAGAGAGAGAGAGAGAGAGAGAGGATTATATTCAAGTTTTTCAGGAAATGATTACTGATACAAGTCAGACATATAATTTTCCTCGTAAACATTAAATTTATCATGACATGAACTTTAGTTTAACCTTCTGTATTCAAAATCCCACTTACTGTAGAAAGTAGCCCAGTTGCCGAAATCAGTTTCCTAATGTAAAGTGCGCACAAACAAACCCACGATGTTCAAACCTGAATGCAGCATATTTTCGGCCACACGAAATAAACCTCTTTCCCTCTCAAAGAAATAAATAGATATATGGAATAAAAAAAATATAATGGCATTGAGAAGCTCTTCACAACCATTTAATATTGGAAAAAGAAAAGGTAATGTGCCATTGTGCACTGTGGACGAGAAATCTCAATATCTACGTACTGTTAACACGTGTAGGTACAAGTGTGGGTTGCACCTCTAAATCAACGCCTTGGATAACACCAGCCTCCGCTCAGAAGACTCCGGGGGTCACTGACACTAAGTTCTCTTAGGTCGAACCGGCGGGGTCAACATGTGAAGGAAATTTCATTTAGTGAGGAAATATAGCTGAGCCAAGTGGAGCCAACTTGTATTCTTCAAAGGGATTCTCTACCCGGTTTTTATAACAGATTTTCTAATTCACTTTTACTTACGTCGATGTGTCTTGGACTAGCCTACACGATTTTGCTTTCATGACTGCTTGTGTAACAATGTGGCCATGCAATTATAATGATAACAAAACCATTATTATTATTATTATTATTATTATTATTATTATTATTATTATTATTATTATTAAATTATTATTATCATCGTAGTTTTTTGCATTGTTGCTCTACTGATTAGTTAGCGTTTGCAGCCTTATTAATAAGTAAAAGGGAATAGAGACGAGCACTGATATAATTAAAAGCAACGCATCCAAACAAATAATTTGTTAGCTTTCACCACCGAGACTTCTAGTTTGCTGTCTGTAATCATAACTCTCTTGAAATTCCAAACGCTCAAGCGATCATTTCTGGAAAGGATTCCATCAAAAGTATCTGGATAAAAGGGTAACTAGATAACCACGCCTTATTTTGTAAGTGGAGAGAGAGAGAGAGAGAGAGAGAGAGAGAGAGAGAGAGAAACAATAAAAATTCGAATTGATCTATGAAAATTATAACAAAACGCCTAATCAGACTAACGCCAGACAGCTTTGAAGAGAACACCACAAAGACGTAACCCCAATAACAACAATAACAACAATGGATTGTAAGTTAGAGAACGCTAATGTACCAAAGTTCTGAAGTGAGCCAAAAGCTGAAAGTCTTAACCTGAAATAATTTGTCAAAGCCAAGTCATAGGGCTTACCCATTCAAAATAGAAGGTGTTCAGACATTGTTTCCCTGCTTGATTCAGATCTACCCTCCCCAGCAGTGAGCTAATTTTACCATATTTTAGATGACACTTTCTGCATTATTTTGGATGCCTACGTGCAAGATGCAAGAAGACGCACACCCTCAGTCACGTGCAAAGAGAGTAAGGCTGCAGTTTTTCTCTACAAGGAGATGACATACAAACTAAACACAATATATATATACTGTGTGTATATATATATATATATATATATATATATATATATATATATATATATATATATATATATATATATATATATATATATATATATATGTGTGTGTGTGTGTGTGTGTGTGTGTGTGTGTGTGTGTGTGTGTGTGTGTGTCTCGAATCTGTCTACAAATAGCTATAAGCGTTCCATAGCACCATTACACAGTGAACGTATATGTAAACGTGTTTGACACTGGTGCCATCCATACCATAGCACAACTAATGCTCTGCGGCACACCATGAAGTATATCTTCTAAAACGCGAACGCAGCTGTACAAAATGGCCCCTCTTGCATTATTATTATTATTATTATTATTATTATTATTATTATTATTATTATTATTATTATGAATTTAGCAAAATCCAAATCGGAACGCAAGAAATATTGCGATTCCGAACGTCATTACTGATTGACCTGAAAATGGAATATGATGTTGGTACGGCATTACCTCTGTTCATACATTTCCACTGCTCTATTTGTTCCTCAAAAGAATAATCCTGACTTTCATTTTTGAGGACAGTAATAACATTCGAATTGAAACTGCTCATGCAACGATATTTACATTCCTTCATTACATATGGTTCAATCAATTTTGGTTGAGCTCATAAATTACCGTATCTTAAATGAACAAGCATATTTTATCAGTCACAATTTCACTTTCCATTATACACTTCAATAATGTTCAGTACAAGATCCATCTATTCTTGAACGAAAACACAAGTTTTTCCCTTAACTATCCACAGCCATAAAACTGTCGGTCGAAGGCTGTAGTCTTTTTCGAAAAAAATTACATTTACAACAAGCACATGCAGAAGTCTTCAGAACTCGCTTAAAAAATCAACCACAGTTATCCTCGATTATGTTATCACCACCGATTGACACAGTTGTTTGCAAAAGGGCGCGGTATATATAAATATACATTATGTGTGCATATATATATATATATATATATATATATATATATATATATATATATATATATATATATGTATATATGTACATACATATGTGTGTGCGTGTATATTCATAAAATTATCGATATTTTTCGACATTAATCAAGTAGAGAAAGGAAAAAGTTACATGTATCATTTATTTAAATGTCGCCATTTCAATATACAATACAATAATTAAGATAACCCCAAATACAATTACGATATTCATACTGTTACCAAAACCAGCGGAATTTCCACTACGACTGCTACTACTACTATAATAATAATAATGATAAAAACCCTTCACAGATAATCTTTCGTTGTCTGGAAGAAGCTGGCGACAACGCCATATACCGTTCGGAAAAAAATCCGTTTCCTCACTGAGCAAGCTTTGAGGTAAATATGCAGCGACATCTGCTGATCAGGCTCACAGCCCAGTGACCGGTGGAAAAAGGCGACTCTCCACTGCATAACTACTATGCTTGTACATCAAAGCATTCCTACTAGCTGCACACATACGAACGCACGTGTTAACTGTAAACTTTCGAGATTTTGAGGGTATTTTATTTGGTGCACCGTTGGACAGACTGGAGCCAACAGTCATTTCCTCTCCAGCTTAATGGTCACATACTCTCGGGAAATCGCCCAGCAAAAATAATGATAAGCAGAACTGGAAAGAATCCATGAAGCCAGATCTTACCCACGGATCTTTCAGCCGTCTGGTGCGCTCTGAAACATCAATCAGTAACATCACTGAATGTTGGTCCACCAGCTCCCATCGCTTCTGCTTATACGTAGGAATCTTAAGAATAACGCTATCTTTGACCGCAAACATTAAATCTCAAGCGCGGTCAACTCTACTTGTATGGAATTACAGAGCAATCCATCAATACTGAAAAGGATCCCACGTATTTGCATCTGGTTACGAAGTATTTCAACTGGCAAAAACGTGTCTTTTATAACCAACAAAATAATGACCGTCAATTCGGTGCCCTTTCTCCCGCTGCTTAAACATCTTGAGCGGGCCACTTAATATACTACCAAGATTCGTCCAGTCATCAAAATCCGTTGACTAAATCTTGAGGTTTCCTAACACCACATAGCACGAGAGAAAACATAACCTTCCGCCTTCGTTGGGAGAGGAAATGGTTATGTATGCTAACCACAAGCTATCAAATTAACTCGATTTCAAGATACTTTAAGCCTCGAAACCATGAAAGCTCATCCCCGATCTTAACCATAAACAATTAAAATGCCAATAAGTTACTTACCCGTTTGGGCGGAAAATAGCTAACCTACATCGGCTCATCAATGAAGGAGAAAATAAAATTAAAATGTTCTTTTTATTGACTCGTAAAACAGCCCTAATTCCTATTACTGGCGACAGCTGCATGATTCTTTTACTTATACATACAATTAACACTTCAACCACTTTTATGATGTTCTAACCACTTAACACTTATTTGCATAATCATTACGACCCCACTAACCAACAATGGTCTCCTATGCTCATTCACGCTCTGCTCATCAATCTTGTTCGTCAGCTAATTCGTTGATACGGTCTGGTAAAGAAGGAGCAGACAGACGAACGCAGGCAAACATGCACCAAGAAACCAAGAACGAAACAGCGAAATTATTTTCAAGGTGGGAGAAACTGGATTAAAGTCCATGTGTGTGCTTGTGTCCAAGGAACGACCATTAAGCTTTCAGAAAATATAAGTTAGAAGCTTTTCATAGTTTAAAGTGGTTTTGTTTAAAAGCAGCATTGGAAACTTCATCCATTTTCCATTTATGTATGTAAGTATGTATGTATAACTTATATGTTTTTTTTTTTTTTCTCATAACTGATTTCTTCTTGCTCTATTTCCTATTACCTTCTGTTACTTCTTCCAAATGAACCATATTTTGGGAAGCTTGAATTTCAAGTTAACGGCCTCTGTTGCCTTGTTCCATACGAATAGATTTCATCTTCTGAACATATATATATATATGTATATATATATATATATATATATATATATATATATATATATATATATATATATATATATATATATATATATATATATATATATAATATATATATATATATATATATATATATATATATATATATATATAGAGAGAGAGAGAGAGAGAGAGAGAGAGAGAGCTAATAAAACATGTGGCACCTATAACTAACTCTCTGGCAACACTTGCAATATTTCCAGTACTTTTTCTTATCTTCAGTGTTGAAGTCTTAAAGGGTTAAAAACTGTAACTGTGTTACTCCATTTATTTATTTGCAGGCCGACATCTGTTTCAGCCATTAAACTATGGCCTTCAAGGCTAGGCTGTATTGTAGTCGCCTGTATATCGAAATATAGTTCTGTGAAGCTGTTGTAGCTCTGCAGAAGGCCATGGATAATGGCCGTAACAACTGTAGGACAGGTAATGAATAAATGGGCAACACAGCAGCAGTTTTTTTTTTTTATCCCTTCAAGATTCTAGTACTGAAGATGGGAAGGAATGCGGGAAATACTAGAAATGTTGCTAACGAGTTATAGGCTATATGCCACACGTAAAAAACCCGTTCTTAAGACATTCGTTACTCTACAATAATCACAACAGATTCGAGCCATGCGCTGCTCGTCTTTTTATTCGTAATTTCTTACAAGCGCAGAGCCCAATTCATCCATGCATGCCATATGTGCATTAGCGCTTGACAGAAATAAAAGAATGAATTTGCAAGTATATATATATATATATATATATATATATATATATATATATATATATATATATATATATATATATATATATATATATATATAAAATCCAAAAGAAAAGAACACTGGAGTGCGGCACTCCAGTGTTTCTCTTTCCTTCGTGAATTTTGTCTTTATTTATATATTCACCACGTTCCATATTTTCGTGATTCCGTTATACACACACACACACACACACACATACACACACACACACATATATATATATATATATATATATATATATATATATATATATATATATATATATATATAAATATATATATATATATATATATATATATATATATATGTGTGTGTGTGTGTGTGTGTGTGTGTATGTATGTGTATATATGTGTGTGTGTGTGCTTGTGTTAGTGTTTTTGATGGTCAAGCTTGAGCAGTGCAGCATACTCATGTAAATTAACCTAAGAACGTAGCTCAGAAAACGTAGCGCTGTTAGAAATTAGCATATAACATTTATGTATGCATGTATTAAAGTATACAGCCTAAAGACAAACGTATAGCACTGGTCTTATATCTAAAAACGTCCTTTCTTTATACAGTGCAAGATGTAAAGAAACCATTCTGTTTTCTAGTAATAAACCTTGAATCGTATCTAAACTGAAGGAAGGTCTCCTTGCACAACAAATCCGCAGTCCAACGCCACCCGTTTTTTAACATTTTTTGCCACGTGATTCACAACAGTTCACAGGTTTATTGAAAATTGTGAAGATCAGTGTTAGCGCTTAATTACTGCCGCGCCCCTTCCCCTGAATTCGGAATGTTTTCTCTGCGTTCAGGTCCACCAGTCAAGTAAATGCTCATTTAGGTTTCCAACCTCCGTGATTCATACACTGATTTATGTAGTATGAACAGCTCTGTAATTGTATGTACAGATGCCTAAGTCCCCCGAGGTAGATAGGACTATCAAGATGAGGTGCGCAAGGAAATCTCCAATAAAACTTAGGCACATGTCATGACCAATTCAAGAAGGATAATTAAAAAACTCGATTTCTCATAACAGGTCCATAAAGCGCCATCACACGTAATTAATGAGGTTTCTCCATCGTAAAGTGCAAATTGTTAGCTGACCTCGCAATCAGTGATGAGAAATATATTTTAAAAAAAGGACATGGGAAATATCCCCCACTGGTCTCTTTCTGTGAAAATAATTTCCTTTGAGGGGAATGAAATCACAAGACTTTTATTCTAATTCAAATAGGCTATACGGACAGAATCGATGTGACTGTAAATAAGGAAATATTAATAGACTAAGCAATAATGTGTGGGAAAGAAATTATATATTCCACAAAATATTCAGATGTCTGACATCCATGGAAATAGTAGACGAGAAGGCACAAATTTCTCATTTCAGAATCAGCAGTTTTTCGTTACAGCATAAGACTGCGAAGCTTGCTTTCTTTAATGTGGCAAATGCCATGTCGTCTTCCGTGTACACAAGAAACTACATCACTCAAGGGAATGCACATTTACAGACATTCTTATTTACAAATCTGTACAGATACAAAAGAAATGTATAGTAGATTCCCATGATTACACACACTCACACGTAGCCTATAAAGATAGCAACACCGGGATTTCTCGTAAAATAGGAGATGAGACAAAAGAACCAAAATATACAGTAATAGTGTCAGTGTTGTACAAACAGAATCCTACGCCTCCAGTCCCATAATGAAACAGTCTTTACAGGCCACAGATGTCGCACCACTATATAACGTTGCTGCTGCTAGTGTGTCAACTCGTGGTATCGCTGTACAGGCAGCCGTAATACAAAGGACGGTAAAGAAATTAAGAAAATTGCAACAGAGGGATCACAGATAATCTGAGTCACAAATAATATGGTACTGAATTTGTACTTAATACTCCTAGTCTGCTTTTATTAAAATGAATTCCAAATTGGATCCGTCACAATTTAGAAGATCACATCAAAACTGGTTTCGCCGAAATCAAGAGGATGACCTCCTTTTTATTTGGTCATTATGCTCATTGTTACATATATTCATAATCTGATCTTATGTACGTTTCATATCCATCTAATATATTTTATGATTAGCAAACTCACATAGTGTATAGCAACATGATGGAATCTAATACTCGAATACATCTACCTTAGCTATAATCTTGTCTTTACTGATAATTCTCTGACAGTTAATCACCGAAAGTTTTCATTTTATTTTTTTTTTGTGAATCCTTGCTTTAAACGGTTTTCTCACCAGTACTCTACAGTGTTAACAAAACACTGTAGATAAAACGCCAGAAGTTTGTTTCTTAGGGACACTGTCACATACAAGTGGGCAATTAAGATTTTGAAAATCGAAATTAAAATGCTAACTGCCAATAAAACAAAAATTGGAGCAGTGGGTAACAAAAGTTTGTGAAGGTCCCCATAGAGAAATGCACTTGCCTTTGTAATACCGAACTTTGCTTCTTTATTTAGAACATCAGACTTTCTATCTGCTGAACGCTGTATATGCATACTTATGTATTGGCGGTATTTAAAAATAAAACGTCAAGTGCTGAAGTGTGGTGGATTCTTTGCGAGGGTTATGACAAATCTGCCTCTTAAAATT
>NC_089749.1:35049569-35072069 GCF_040412425.1 Macrobrachium rosenbergii | reverse complement strand
ATATATATATATACACACACACACACCATAAATTAGACGAAAATATACTATACCTTCAGAAGACATTTCTACTCCTTAATAACAATGTTGTAATAGGCAGCAGTGGACCGAAAAAATCAAAAAGACAGATTAACGGATAAGGGAATGGAGGGTTGAAAATGACAGAACACAGCAAAAATTTGGAAATTGCATAAAGATGTGATAAACATTCTTGCATATCATATAGGCTATGTAACACAAATTTATCCCTCAATACCTTACCATGTATCAATACTTGTACAACTAACACGGACTGATACTCTGCCACGAACTAAGTGGTGCTACAATTATTATGAAAGAAAGAACCGCAAGATTACAAGAAGAGAGAGAAAATCAGGTTAATAAGCTTCAAACAACACTAATAAAACAGAAAGCAAGAATGAGGAACATTTCAACAGTTGGCGCAACAGCGACAACCAGGACGACATCTGTAGCCGCAACAGAGAATAATAAAACTTCCCACATGACAGGAAACGAAACACGAGAGAGAGAGAGAGAGAGAGAGAGAGAGAGAGAGAGAGAGAGAGAGAGAGAGAGAGAGAGAGAGAGAGAGATTTTCGTGTGTCCAAGAAAATAAAGTTCGCAAGCATATCCCATATGGGCTAGCCATGAAACCTTTCTTCTAAAATACTTGACAATCATTCGGTGTCAATGTCTGCTCTTTTTCTCTTGGTTCCTCATGAAAGTTTATGCTTATACTACTTACAGGAGTTGAATTTCCTTATATTTGTTACAATATATATAAATCTGAATGACTTCAAGACGTCATTAAGTGAACTCTAGAGCTTATATTAAAAATCATACAGATATACATGCAAACAGACCTGTATGTATAAATATGTAAGCATAAAGCTATTGGGTTGTGTAGTGTGTACGCTTGGTGTGTGTGCATTTGAGAGAGAGAGAGAGAGAGATTGGTCGTCAAGTATTCCTTCACATCTTGGCGTATTTGTTTCTTCAAACGATAAACAATAAAAAATAAATACATACGATGCAGTACATAAGGCTGGAGAAAACATACATTCATATATTTCTTTAACTTTTCGAGGTATTTATCGTTACAGGGCAAATGTTGCCCGAAGATAGGAAAGCATTCTAAGGGCCCTACGTCTCACACTAAAGGAAAGTGTTACGTAGTTGCATATTTATTGTTTAGTATAGCTATTCTTTTCTTCTTCCAATTTGGTGTTTTCACCTCACAGCCGAAGACGCATTTCCTGCTGGAGATCCAAAACGCAAAACCACGTCCTGCATGTTTTCAAGAAGGCAGCCATATTTCAACGAAAGAAAAGCAAGTCGGACTAATGCCTTCTTCATCCCATACGAAGACATTTCCAGATCATTAAGACTACCTGCCAGGGAGCCTTACTGATCTTGACAATATGCCGGGCTTCTAGAAATGGTTTACAGATCCACAATCATATACCTGTACATGTACGTTACATGGATAATATTCGAAAATATTACAAAAAGCCGATGAAGCACGTTGAAACACGCGTGAAGTTCTTTTGGAGGGCTTTCCAACTGCAATACTTTCTGTTTTATTAGCTTTTAATATATCCTAGTTTTCTCACAAATAAAAAAAAATATGCATACATTAAGGTCATTTACTGACCTTGTAATTTTGCCTTTTCTCTTTTCTTGAGCATAACAAGAGTCGATTGGTTGTAACCTTTCATTGGAATTGACACGATCCTCGTTCACAGTTATATGCAACTTGAATAATGTTCGTCATATCAAGTAATGTTTTAATTTAATACTTCGTTTCCATTTACTTATTCAAAGTTAAAAACTTCTCTTTCAAACCTTATCAGTAAGTTTCCTTCTACATTTCATGCAGTTATCTCGTCTTCAAACATTTAATTCGATTTTTTTTCATAAATATAACAAAAATAATGTTTGTCTCTCTTCAATACTCTGAATAAACAATTTATTTTGTATTCAATCTTACGGTAATTAAAATGAGCTTAGGTATAAAACAATGTCCATTTGAGGTTATCTTTTACGTCTCTTCCTGTATGACATTTCCCTCTGGGTCCAAAGTCTAGTAAGATATGTCGTGTCAAGTATAATCCTCTTTGGAACTAGAAAATCCCACGTCATGATTGCCAAAACTTTACTGTGCAAAATATTCTGATGCATATTTAAATTCCATATCAGTCAAAACATACCTTTGGTGACACATCCTCTCTCTCTCTCTCTCTCTCTCTCTCTCTCTCTCTCTCTCTCTCTCTCTCTCTCTCTCTCTCTCTATATATATATATATATATATATATATATATATATATATATATATATATATATATATATATATATATATATATATATATATATATATATATATATATATATATATATATATATATATATATATATATATATATTGGTGACACACATCCCCTCTCTCTCTCTCTCTCTCTCTCTCTCTCTCTCTCTCTCTCTCTCTCTATATATATATATATATATATATGTGTGTGTGTGTATGTATATATATATATATATATATATATATATATATATATATATATATATATATATATATATATATATATATATATATATATATATATAGCTACAAATGTCGTCTAATATCCAATTCACTCTACATCGGAAATAATATATGTATACCGAAGGGGAATTATTATAATTGATAAGAGGTTCGCCGTCTTACGGGATCGTACCGTCGAACACGAGAACTCGCAATGTTCAGTGACGCCTCAGCCTATCGTGCTATCAAGAGAAGCGTACGTTAATACCGACTCTCCTGTACAAAACCCCATCGGGCACAGGTATTTGTAATTAGCGTCGGTATCAACCCCCTCCACAATGATATCCGTTTAGTGCTTTTGAAGCACGTGGCTATTTTATGAATGAATTTTTATCACATCGCCGTGATTTATATACAAGCATTAAGCTAAAAATGTCGCAATATCCAATTCGCTCTATCTTGGAAATATATATATATATATATATATATATATATATATATATATATATATATATATATATATATATATATATATATATATATATATATATAATACATATGTGTGTGTGTGTATAATGAACGCTAATGATTATAGTTGATAAGAAGTTCGTCGTCTCGGGCTCGAACCGCAAAACACGAGAACTATAGTATAATTCCCCTTCGGTATACATGTACCGTGGCTATATACATATATTATTTCCGAGGTAGAGTGAATTGGATATTAAACGACATTTGTAGCTTAATGCTTGTATATAAATCACGGCGATGTGATAAAAATTCATATATATATATATATATATATATATGTGTGTGTGTATGTGTGTGTGTGTGTGTGTATACATATATATATATATATATATATATATATATATATATATATATATATATATATATATATATATATATATATATCCTCAATAAGCATCCACTTTCTTTTCATGTAGCCTAGACGTTGTATATATCTGATTAAAAGGGAATGATCCACGAATATTGTAGCCTACCAAATGGAATCAGGTAACTCACAAGATTGGTCTCTGTCCTTACGTTCATCTTGGGAAGGAAGAGAAAGCCGAAATGATGCGGCTGTTGCTTCTTTTATTTTTACAGGACTTCCTTCTTGGATGCAAGTTCTAGGCTATGACACAAATAAATGCAGATTCTGAAAATACTTGAGCCGAGATTTATTTCTCAGGTATTGTAAACAGATCGCTTTGAGCTGACATAAGATTTGTTGAGATTCAGATTCTGGACATTCAAAACACCACCCGTCGCAGTTTGTGATTTTGAGTGCATGTTTTTGTGTGTGCCTTATGTTTTTGTTATAAGGGAGAAATGTATCTATTCTTATTTTGTTGTGCATTGTTATACTTTTGGCAAGCTAGACTGTAAATATTATCATTGCGACCCCTGAGAGTTTAATTAGTGTTTCATACATCAAAGACAAATTTATTACAGTTAGAAAAATATAAGTTTTTATTAGCTGTTAATAATGCGGTTAGAGTTTTGTAATAAGTCAAATAATAAGGCTTTCATATTTTTATATAAATTTAGTCTATTGAATTTGTTTATAAAGTGATGTGAAAACTGTTAGTGCAGGTGCAAAGTTGTGGGACATGAAATGGTTGCAGGATAAAGAAAATGGTTAATGTTTGCACACAAGAAGATTGCTGATCTGGAAAGTCAAGAAAAAAGGCAGAAGCTGGTGAAAGTGTTTGAAAGTATTTTCAAGAGGAGGAAGACGAGAATAAATGTGAAATAGAGTAAGCGAATGAGGGTAGATGGGGACTCGGAAGATTGAGCAATGCATGTTATCATGGATGATGGGAGAATGGACGCGATTCATTTGTATAAGATACCTACGTGGGAGTAACAGATGATAGTACGAGGAAAGGAGACGCCTTTCACAGAACAGGTGAAGCAAGAAAGCCTGTAGGTTTGTGCAAAAAACTGGGAAGGCTTCGAGTGCATATGGAAGCCAGTGTTGGACAGTGCGAAGGGGTTCTTGAGTTAACTCTCACCTTATGGACGTGAACTATGGATGTTTAATACATATATAAAAAAGGTGGGCCTAATGATATGAACTGTTAGCATTGTGTGTGTGTATATATACAGTATAGTATATATATATATATATATATATATATATATATATATATATATATATATATATATTTATTTATATATATACAGTACATACATACATATATATATATATATATATATATATATATATATATATATATAAACATATATATATATATATACATATATATATATGTATATATATATATATATATATATATATATATATATATATATATATATATATATATATATATATATATAAACACAAAAACACACACACACATATATACATACCATATATATATATATATATATATATATATATATATATATATATATATATATATATATATATATATATATATATATAAACAGTTTCTATCAAACACCCCAAACAATACCATCACATCCATAATACAGGTAAGAGCTTACAGCAGACGAGCTGAAGAATTAGCATCGACAAAGAGAGAGACACTTAACGATCAAAGGCAAAGTTAATCAAAACTTCAACATCCTCATCAAGGACCTTAACAAGCTACTCATACATTTTGATGCCGGCAACACACCATCATACATTTGAATAAATTGCCCCAACTGAATAGATACATGCATGTATGAACAGTATGAAGAATACCGTGTGAAAATATCGTTACCAGATTTTCCCCATTCCAGTAGTATCAGCAATTCATTTATTTCCGACGTCTTTGACCAAAGTTACTGTCATACAAATTTTGTGAATTAAATCACTTAAAATTTCTCACGTCAGGGTGCTGGACCCTCCTCCCGAGGCATCAGAGTGGGAGGGGTGGGCACAACAGAGACAGATGCCTGTTGCCATACCACATGTCCGACAATACAAGGAAAAGGCCATGGGGATACAACAAAGGTCAAGCCAGGTTAGATGTAGCGATAAGTGAGATGAATTGGAAGAGGGCGAATAAGAGAATTCAGGTCATGAAATCAAAATTTCACTCACCTTTGGACTCATGAATGTTTCGACTGGAAGGCCGTCGCATCGAGTCGTGCACTAATTTTAACGATTTCCTAAGTTTTTATTTTCCTAAATTGCAGATGTTTTCTCACTGTGCAAACACTTAACGAGCACTGGTATTCAAATTCAATGATCACAAATCTGTTATGAAAACACCACTAATCAATATAAATCTGTATGACTAGTTTAGCAAAGGATTCAACAGAGTAAAATGACTAAATGCACTGAAAACACGACACGAGTCGTCTATTTTCTCTGAAAGATTTAAAAGCACGAACGATCAAGAAAACGCACTTCAACTTTACTAAATACAATCACGCATTAAAAAAAATGACCTGACTTATCCCCCACAAACACTGACTACTTGAATACTGCCGAAAAACACCGTAGTGAATAAAAAAAAAATAATATTTCACAAAATAAGAATCACTTTTCTAAGTTCTCACTGTGAATCACTGAATTTTTGTCTGTGTGAAGTTATCAAATCGTGTTTCCGAGATGAATTTCCTCTAAACAATAGAACAGCAAAGGTGCGACTGAGGGACGAAAACTGCGAAAAAAAAAAAAACGATACGAATCGACGAGGTAACTCACACGCCGCCTTGCACCGAGCATCGCCCGCGGAATACTGCTGAGCTAACTGAACTCTACTCAGATCAGAGCGAGCACAGGGCCAACAACACCTTACGAAGCCCACAGTAGACTCTAGCGTTGGAGGTGATCCCCCGCCCCCTTTCTCTCCCTTCCCCCCGACACCTCCCTGGGTTAGCAAGAAGGATGGGGAGGAACCTGACCAATGTTGTGTTAGCATGAGGAAGGGTGGACCCTCCTGCGTTCGGGGGAATAAACAGGTGATTGTGCGTGTGCTAACCCTGAAAGATAAACATATGCCAAAGATAGTGGACATGAACGATAGTGAAATCTGTTCATGGTCTCGTGAATCTGCATATGAAAATTCCTTTGTTAGACAAGCATTATACAGCAACATGGGTGGAAGAGGTCACACATGGGACTGAACCAGACACACACACTCACACACACACACACACACACACAAAAGCATATGTAAGCTGGAATGAGGAGGACAACAAACACTGTAGTTGAACAAAACCACCACGGACCCATACAAAAGGCATGACAAAAAGGACAAAGATACTGACTGACCCTAAATACTCGAGTCTCTCTCTCTCTCTCTCTCTCTCTCTCTCTCTCTCTCTCTCTCTCTCTCGTGAATTTAAATAAACAAAGAACGACTCTAGCCGTAACGATATCTTCATTCTCGCCTCATATTTAGATCCAGGAGGAATAGTCACCTAAAAAGAATAAGAAAATTAACTAACAGACAAAGAATTTTATCAAGACACGCCGCGATACATGAAGACGTGTGATATCCAAAGAAAACTGTTCCGACACTTGAATCCACTCCTAAGAATAACTCGGTGCGTTTTTAGTGTCCCGGCAGACAAACCACCCCTCCATGATGGCCTGTTTGTTCCATGTGATACCGCTGACACGGACATGTGACCCGACCAATCTTCATGACAAAAGATAATATAATCGCTCCAGAACCTGCTCTGGAGTGCATAGTAAACACAAAGTAAAAGAAACTCTGTCGTACTAAATGAATAGAGGAAGTGAATAGTTGACAGATGAAGCACCATAACACAACAACAAAAATGTTCATTCATGATAATAATACTCTGATATACTGACACGTATGTCAGTGTCAGAGTCAGTTATCAATGTATGCATAATAAATGCATAAAAACAAACATATTTTCATATAGAAGTTGTTAATGAAAATATTTAGTATATATAGACACGCCGCACAGACACACACGCGCGCGCAAATATTAATATATGTGCCGGGATAACAACTTGATCCCAAAAAGACCTTCTGAGAACCGGAAGGTTAACACATTCAGGAATTTACTTCTTATTTCTTGCATATGGATCTAAGGTTTCGTAGTGACAAGCGTATCCAACAAGTTCGAAGAGTTCGAGAAGTTAAGAGGTCGTTGTGGTTGTTACAATTGCATACGTATCTGGTAAAAAGTGATCTGTAGATTCATATATATATATATATATATATATATATATATATATATATATATATATATATATATATATATATATATATATATATATATATATATATATATATATATATATATATATATATATATATATATATATATATATATATAGCCTATATGTAATTTTAATAGCCACAACGTTCTATTAACTTCTCGAATTCCTCACACTTTTTGCATATGCTTGTCACTACAAAGCCTTAGATCCAAATGCAAGACATATGAAGTAATTCTGTTGTACGGTAGCGGAAATCGAACCCACATCCCAAGTAATCAAAACGAGGTCACGTTGCCGACCTGACTAAGAATTACTTCATATTTCCTGCATTTGGATCTAGGGCCTTGTAGTGACAAGCGTATCCAAAAAGTATGAAGAAATCGAGAAGTTAAGAGGGCATTGTGGCTAATGCAATTACATACATAACTGGTAACAAGTGACAAGTAGATACACACACACACACATATATATGTATGTATATATATATATATATATATATATATATATATATATACATATATATACACATATATATATATATATATATATATATATATATATATATATATATATATATATATACAGTATATGCACATAAGTTTAGGTTTCTACTAATTTCAAAATTGACTTTAAACATCACAAGAAAGAAAGATAAAATAAATTCTACTAAAAATATTTTCCATATAATAACTTTTCTCCATCGTGTAATCTTTATGCTCTTATTTAGTGTGACATTTACACAGTGACATTGAACATATCATTCTGAGTGATCGTGTGTCAGCAGCGTAATGTAATGGACATCAGACTGCTATAACCGTAGCGACAAACCACTTCAATCCTCACATGAAATATAATTTTTCACAACGAATCACGTAGTGTTTTACTAAAGGAAATGTGCCCCATTAAGAAAAATTCTGGTCCTTTCTTACCTGGCATTCTGTTTTTATAGAACGGCAAATAGCACTATTATTATTATTATTATTATTATTATTATTATTATTATTATTATTATTATTATTATTATTATTATTATTATTCAGATGAACCCTATTCACAGGGCCACTGACTTGAAATTCAAGTTTCCAAAGAATATAGTGTTGATTTGAAAGAAGTAATATAAGGTAACAGGAAATACAGAAACAAGAGATCAGATATTAGAAAAGAAAACAAATTAATAAATTAATAAACAAAAAATGTAAGTAAATTATTAAAATACAAGGAGAATAATTGTTTTAGGGTAGTAATGCGTTGCATCTTCGCTTGAACTTTTGCAGTTCCAATTAATTTTATAGTAACGGTACCTAGTGCTAAGTATAAATCATCAAAACATGAAACTTCTCAAAAATGTCGCCAAGAAATTAGATGAGAGTGAGAGGTAATTATGAAAATTAAGGAAAGAGGTATAGCAATAAAGAATCAAGTCTGAAGTCCAAAAACCAAAATAATTCAGTAATAAGAAAGACAAACATCTAGTTATGTCCTAAATATCAAAATAAATAAACGAATATATCCCAAATAATGGACTAATAATACAGAGAAAAACAAAATATCAGTATCAAAAACAATTTAAATAATTACCTTCCTAAAAGTATCAATCAACACATTGTTATTCTCATTGGAAGCAATAGCTAACTTATCCACAACGATCGTAGGAGCCTCTGTACATGAGCTCTCTCCACAAAGCGAAAGTGACAACCAACGCTTCCTTCTTTAGCAAACAGAAGTCATGAAAATAACCCCAATGGAGCCGGGGAGATAGTCATGAGTCCCAGTGTTGCCAACTCACAAGAGGCAGGGGTCAGGGCCTCCAGCGGGGGTTTCAGGAAAGAGATGATTCAGAGAGGAGGGATCAGGTAACGCTGCAAACCTTCCTTCAGGGTGACCTGTCCTCGTCTTCGGGGAAAGATGACTAAACGATTTTACTGAACTTGAGGACACAGGTTTGGAAAGACTGAACGGTTTCATCAAACTTGGGGACACCGAGGAATGCGACAGTAAATGATTTCATTTAACTTGATAGGCCATGAATGAAACAAAAGGACTTCATGAAACTTGAGAATGCAGGGAAACGATGACTAATCGATTCCACGGAACTTGAAGATATACCGAATGATAATAGGTTTCAATTTGCATATTTACACTGAATTTATTATTATTATTATTATTATTATTATTATTATTATTATTATTATTATTATTATTATTATTATTATTGCGCACATATTCTTATTCATTTGTTCACGTCCACATATTTGACTAGTCTTCTAACATATATCAAAAACGTTGTAAATCAATGTAATGAAAGTCAATAACAAAAAACAGACACCAAATATAATAAAAGAAAATGAAATTATCCTTTGAAGGAGAACGCGAGCGCGCACACACGCACACACACACATACATACATACATACATACATACATACATACATATATATATATATATATATATATATATATATATATATATATATATATATATATATATATATATATATATATATATATATATCCCAATCGTTTTTATCAAGGGGACTTCCAATAACTTTTCTGTCACTGACGACAGATAGGCTAAGGTCAAATTGAATGCGCTTACACGCCGATGTTCTTGGAGAATCTTTTTAAACCGGAAGTGTATACTATAGAGATATACGATTACGAAGGTACGAATTTATGCGTAATGTGTTAAGAAATAAATATTAAGAAATAACATTAATATCAAGAAATAGTAGTAATAGTCAACAAGAGAAGAATGAACTATGAAAAAAGGAAAAAATATTTGAATCATAGAAACGAAAAAGTAAGCTTTCGAAAACAAACAACGACAAAACGACAGATGCAGTGGAACTGCTGACAAAAGGAATGACTGAAAATATGTTTTCAGATTTGCAATACCACCCAAAAATGAAATCACAGAATGGAGCAGAGGACACATGAAAGAGAGTAAAGGCCAGGACGAGGAATGTGAATGCAGAGAGAGAGGAAAGAAAAAAGACAAAGAGAAAAGAAAGAAAGAAGAGAGAGAGAGCAAGTGAACCCAAAAGGCCTCACGTTAACTTCGAGACGAAAAGGGGGTTTGCAATGTGGGCGGGCTTGAAGGACTGCCAGTCCCCACCCACTCTTGTTCTATGCTAATGTTGTTTGCTGTAGATAAAATTAAGATTGCTGGAATATATAAATAAGCGAAGAAGCGGCTAGTGACAGTAAGACTGAATGCCAGGTCAGCCTCATAAAAAAGAAACAAACAAAAAACACGCAAAAACCAAGGCGAATGATTTACATCTTATTATCAAACTGAGAAACTGATGAAAGGACAAACTATTTCAGGATTCTGAATGCTGCCGACATGATCTTTCCTTCTGGCATGAGAGGGACGAGGGAATGGCACGTAATCTCAGTCATGTATGCTGCCGACTTCCAACTGTCCTGTCCTTTTTTATAGTAAAAGGCGACATTATATCGTCGTACCTTTTCGTGAATGCTGAGCAGCATGAGCAGCCAATCAGGATTAGCGCCAGTGGTATCGGGTGAGGATATTTACCATCAGTTCGATATACATATATACTTACACACATGCACACACACATATATACGTATATAAGTACAGTATATATACACCAATATATATATATAGGTATATATATGTATATGTGATTATTCTGGATTCCATTAGTCTTATTTGCTCTTATATGAGACTAATATTCGAAATAATATCATCTGATGGCTTTCCAATAATCTCTTTGGGGTTAGCTGCTGACTTTCCAGTTGCTTGATCGGCGTAATTTAATACTGTAAAGAAATTTCACTGATATCCTTTGGGGAATGCCAGTCATTAAAACAAAAAATTTGGTATCCACCATCTGTCTTAAACCCAAACTAAATCCATTACAAGATTCTCTAACAAAGAAATTAATAGCTACAAGAAAACTGTTGAGAGAGAGAGAGAGAGAGAGAGAGAGAGAGAGAGAGAGAGAGAGAGAGAGAGAGAGAGGATCATTAATGAAATTTATCCTGCACCCTCTTCCAACAAGGACGCCAGCAATCAAGTGTCCAAAAAGCAGAAGAAACTCACATAAACCCGAACACACACACACACACACACACAACCGCCGACCTGTCATTGTGGAGAAAGCTAAGACTCCTATTCGAGTAGACTAAAAATGGGTTAATAGATTGATTCTCTCATAAAAGGTGAATGGCGATATAAATCAGAAGCCAATCTATAAAGCGCTTTTATTTCGTTGGATGTATCGACCTGGACGTAAATAAAATATCTAAAAGTGTACGACTTCTTAAAAGATACAAAACGTTGGTGGGACAGGATGGCTATATCATATGAAACATTCACTTTTAACCATAACGTTACTACGTCACATATTCAAGTAATTCAACGGAATTTAAATAAATAACACGACACCTCAAAATAAGGGATGATTTCGACCTAACAACTTTAGTTTAATAAGCCAAAGTATTACATAAAATAAGAGAAGGTTTATCTAAAGACCCCAAACAATGTCGCAGTGCAAAAATGACAACGTGAATATGGCTACAAGCCATCGATCCATTTATCATTGGTACAAAGGATTCTAATTACGAATCCTTTTCAACTCAAAACGGTCATTCTTTATATATCACTTTCACCATATGTTAAACTCTTGTCATGGCAAAAATTAAAAATATAGTGAGAAATTTTATTTTCTAAGTCAGTACTGAGAAATATCTTAAAACTGATCGCCACCAGCAGCAGCAAGTACGCAACAGCACTCGATATTTTTGAAGGGCACAGCCTCTGTAACTGTATTATGCAGATGCTTTCAGCAAACATCACGTTTACATAATTTACGAATACCGAGGCTTTACAAACGCATCCTTTGTAACAAGGTCAGTCAACATAACATATTCATACATCTACGGAGCACATCAAAGTTGAGGCAAACCATAAGAACTGCATGACAATAAAACATTAAAAGCCCTAGTTAGTAGAATCAATAAAACTGCCGAAACGAATTAAAAACGATCATCGACGGAGACACTCTGAAGATAAGAACTCTACATTTGAGGAGCTTGCACAACACATGGCATAATGACGATCACTGATTTGATCTAAAATGCGCGAAGCTTACAAATCCTACAAAGGCAGCATACTTATGCTTCATGGAAATCGAGAAGTTTCTCATTTTGCACACGATGTAAAAAAAAATATATGTAGCAGCCATCGGAAAGTAACCGTCAGAATAAAAATTCAGAGGTAAACAAAAAAAAAAAAAAAAAAAAATTAGTACATCAGCTACTAAAGTGAGGTTTGCAAGATAGAGCGAAGGCTATTTTGTAACACGTATAACATGACACTTTAAAAATATAAAAAGTCATTGAAATTTAAAAGAGTTTACGTAATATGGAACTACAAGGAATTAAAATCTCTCGGGATTACAAAAAACAAAAGAAGTTAAAGAACTTTACTTTCCGAAGAGGTGCAACCTCGCACGGTTTAGTGAACAATACACAAGTTTGTGTCAAAGTGATTTCCTTCACTTCAGATATAAAATCTGCTTCAAATGACCACATTAAGCAATTTAAAAAAAAACTTCGCTAGTGGGGTGGGCGAAATCAGTAGCAAATGTATCATGAATATGACCAATGTATGCAACTGACGGGGCAACTTCACTCAAATATTTCACGATCACGATAACAGCCTGAAAATAACTTCCACCTCTAATACAGTGCACTCGTTTATGACAAATGATGAGATGATGCTGACAAAAGTAAGTAGTCTTGGTATTTCTTACATTAGAGAGGTTTATGCATATTGTGATAAAAGAATAACGCAAAGTACTCATTTCACCGTAAAGTTGTTACTGGAAGGTGACATCTATTTATTCAGCTAATAAAGAAGTTTACTCCTTAGGCTAGTATGCTCCAGTTAAAGCTTACACTGACCTGCAATACTAAAACAAAGTAAGTAAAAAGAATAAGTAAAACACTAAAATAACATGAAAAAAATTAGAAAAACAATTCTTGTACAGCTTCAACCTGAGGAATATATTAGGAAAAACTTGTTCTTTTAACACAAGGGACAAACATCAGGTACCAAGAAAAAAGGACAAACACCGAATAAAACAATTGGGCTGAAGACATGAAAGCAATAAAATCCATTTAAGGGAAGTTAATCTACGCAAACACACAAACAAAAACCCAGATAGAGGCGAATATGCAAACCTTTAATTAGTACGAAGCATCAGACAATAATGCACGACTAGGAGCAATCACAAAAGCAATTCCAAGAACGATGTAATTTCCACCCAATTTATTTGACTGGCTTCACACACACGCGCAAAGAAGAGAGAGAGAGAGAGAGAGAGAGAGAGAGAGAGAGAGAGAGAGAGAGAGAGAGAGAGAGAGAAACTGGCAAAAGAAGACTATAGGCATCTTTAAACATCCAGCTGTCTAACCCGGCATTTGTAGCAAAGTTAAAGTCGCCCACATTCCGCTCTAATGACATCTCCTTATTGGTAAAAGGCGACTTTAATTTTGCTCCATGAAAGAAAACACTACAGCTATATGGAGCAAACTTTGTGCGCAATATGCTAAAAGATGCGCTATCTCTCTCTCTTTCTCTTTTGATATATATATATATATATATATATATATATATATATATATATATATATATATATATATATATATATATATATATATATATGTTATATATATATATATATATATATATATCTACTGTATATATACATACTCTTTTCATTCTGTTTTGTTTTTGCAAAAGACCTGGATTTAATATATATAATTAAAAACAATATTCTATCTCGAGAAATGAGCTAGTTTTCATCAGCGGCAATAAAATGCTGAAATCTAAAGGAAAAATTGAGTCGGGTTTTTCATGAGAAGACAACAAGAAATATTTTGAGGATGAGGGTCAACCAAAGTCACGTACCATTCTAAGATGTACGGTTTCGTGATAAATGATATGAGGTCCAAGTAATAACTTGACATTTCTTTTGAGTACAGAACACTATATATAATATCAAACGCGATACTCAAATAAAAACTAATTTACGTCACATAGGACAGAGAGAGAGAGAGAGAGAGAGAGAGAGAGAGAGAGAGAGAGAGAGAGAGAGAGAGAGAGAGAGAGAGAGATACTTTTCTTATAAATACGTCCAGGAAGGCAACACTGGTTTCAGCAAACCTTCCATACAAGTGAAAATCAAAGAAACGTCATAAAAAGCGCCTGGTAAGACGTAAAGAGCATGGTGAGGATGGGAAGATGTAGATCGAGAGGAGGAGGAAGAGGAGAAGGAGGTGGGCGTGGCTAACTTGTATTTGAGGAGAAGGGAGACAGAACAAGGGAGCAACAGGTGTGGTTCGGAGAACTTCTTGTCTTCTTCTCGCTCCGGAGCTGAGGAACTGTGAGTCTATTCACTCTCTCGGGTATTCGGATGGAAGGGAACGGGCGAGGAAGGGAGGTATGTGTGGGTAGGACAATGAGTGAATCGACTCTGGAGAGAGAGAGAGAGAGAGAGAGAGAGAGAGAGAGAGAGAGAGAGAGAGAGAGAGATAGGAGTGGGTGTGAGGAGTTGCCCATGAAAGGCAATGCTGAAGCACTTGTCCCTCCCATGCCCTTCCAACCCTCCCTGGCTAAGACACAAGAACCCCTACCACCCATCCACCAACCAACCCCGCTCACAGAGGCTTAAACCCCAAACCGACCACCCCAGAATCAATAGTGCACATCCCAAGTCAACGTAATTCTCGTCTTCGAAATTAGATAAAGTATGGCATGATTTCAAAAATAATCTTTTTTATTGTTATGTTGTTCGATTCTCATCCATCGGTTTCAATAATATTATCAACCATCATTTGTAACATAGGTGCCATCAGATAATTAGCTATTATTATTCTTGTTTTCATGTCTATATAGCTAACTCATGATCAAACTCGAAGCGAAACTCGCTGTTATTGGTATAGATTCTCTTGGTCGTGTTTTTAATGTATATGACATATACATGGCATGTACGGTATGTACGTATGTACACTCCTATATCACATAATACAAGTGACGATATGCATGGAGGCCACAGGGATGGATTAAAAATGCAGGTACCAAGCGCTTTTGTGTTATCTGAATGTAACTAGAAATGTGTTGTAATACAGCGAAAAGCCTTAGTACCTACATACCTTCATATATATATATATATATATATATATATATATATATATATATATATATATATATATATATAATATAATATACATATATATATATATAAATAAGTATCAAGAAACGTGAAACTATAAGTATACAAGGAATTTCGTGTGTGTGTGTGTGCGTGTGACAAAGAGGAGGGAGAAAATCTCCTACAGAACATGCTTCAGAAAGCAAGACGAAGGCCCGATAAGTGACTTGGCAGGAATGAATGTACTGTACATAAGGCCTTTGCGACAGAAAAACTGAAAGACATACCCATGACGCAATTCTTTGTACTCGAATATATCAAGAACTAAGTTAACAACTAAGGGTAAGGGCCTTTAACCTAAGCTTACACAGGCCCAAGTCTCTCTCTCTCTCTCTCTCTCTCTCTACATTCGCCATATCAGCCATATTCACGGCATCTAGTACAAAGAATCAAAATGTAATGCAAAAGAAAGTACAACAACCGAATCTAGGTCAATTTAGCGCAAATTTCTCAACAGTAAAAGAGAAAATTGAGTGTTATTTCCCATAAAATAATGGCATGTACCTCCTTTCTCTCTGTGATTGAGTAGTGATGCTAAATGATAATAGAAGAGTGAGAGACAGTTACATGGCTTGAAGTCACGAAGTCAGGTCTGTCAAATCGAAGACGGACAATAAACCACGACTTCTTCATGACAGAACATGCATGGTCCACCAAACGGAGGGGGAAAGAAAACAGTTCATGGCTATTTCTGATACTAAGATTTGTTATACCGTGTGCCCTTCTAGCTCTAAATACTGAAAAGTTTTATGCGCATACTTTTCTGTATTCTTTTTATGCGGATGAACTCAAGGGCCATAGCAGCAAAGCTTTTGGCAAACTATAATCCACAGGGGAGAAAAAAGCTGATCTTGCTGGTTCATTATTCTTCTAGGTGATCGCAGATCTAGCACTTGCGTATGCGAAACTTTGAATCCGCAAGTATGTACGCAAGTTTATATGTATATATATATATATATATATATATATATATATATATATATATATATATATATATATATATATATATATATATATATATATATATATATATATATATATATATATATATATATATATATGTATATATATATATATATATATATATATATATATATATATATATATATATATATATATATATATATTCAGCACAGGAAACAACATATAACTTACTTTCAACTGCCGCGTAAAGTTCAAGTTTTTTAAATTAATATTTTAAAGAGTGAGAAAGAAAATTAATAAATTACTAAAATGCAAATGGCACCTTGAATTAGCACTGCATTACTAAAATTTACCAGTAATATTGATTAATACTGAGAATGAAATGTAGAGGTAAATGAATTTTTATACCAAAGAATAATCGTATTAATCCATGCATATATTAATGAATTCCTAAGTTGTTATTTAAAGTAATCAAGTAAAGTGTCCTACATGCATAACAACCCTATCAAAATGAAAAATAATATATTAGCCAATATGGGTTATGCCAGCAATTCAGTGTTACAAAGGTAATTACTAAACAAGTAAATGTTACAATAACTATTAAAAATCCAGAGAGAGAAATGAAAGGTAAAAAGCTGTTTTCTTAAACTCCCCAGGTCTCATAAAATATAGCTAAGATGCTTGTAAGAAAGACATAAAAGGGAGACATAAACTGAGACATAACACCTTCGTAAAGCTGTTAGGGCCAATGTCTTCGCTGTCTTCCCCCAGCCCATCGGAAAATAATTTTGCAAACGCCCTCACTTCTCTTCCAGTGGAGATACGCCCGAACTCACAATCCCCTTTTCTACCTGTCTGTACAGTTGTATATATATATATATATATATATATATATATATATATATATATATATATATATATATATATATATATATATATATATATATATATATATATATATATATACATACATAATAATACAAAAGTATATATATGTATATACTGTATATATATAAATATATATATATAAATTATATATATATATATACAGTATATATATATATATATACATATACATATATATATATATGTATATATATATATATATCATCAAATGCCGCGTGATGAAGCAAAAAGGCAATGTGAAATTCTGCGACTCTTCTGTGCTTTACCTTTCACAATCCTCTACTTACCCCCAACCGACATTCTCAAAGTTCTTATTCAAGCAGACCTGGATCTTCCAACACTTCTTGTTCCGAAGGGAGCCCGCCTGCCCCTGCCAGGTTTTATTCTCCAGGGATTGTGGGAAAGACATGTCCAAGCCATCTCCATCTTTCCTTCATCTTTATCTCATCTACACTAGAAAATTCTGTAATTTCCAGTTAGGTCTCATTTCTAATTTATCCTGCCATCTGACTCCTAAAATTCTTAAAGCTTTATTCTCAAATCCGCAAAATATATTTTTAATATAGTTTTATAGTCATGCCAGGATTCATATCTTATATCAATACATATCGTACGAGACCTATGTATAATCTTACTTCCGTTCGCCATTTCAGTCTACTTGATTCCAAAATTTTATTCAGCCTGCCCACTGTCTGATTTGCCATTCTTGGTCTTTCAGTAAGTTCTTACTCAAAAGAACCTGTATTGCATACCACTGCTCCTAAACATTTGAAAGGCACCCTAAATAACCCTTTCTCCATTTAGTGTTACTTCATCCCTTCGTGCATACTCTGCCCTTATTACTTTGGATTATCTTAGATTTATCTAGTTCCATCTTTCTAGATGATATGACGTAATCTACTAAGCGAACTTTGTAAATATTGCTTCGTTTTCCGAATCAAAACAGCTTTATCTGCATACTCTATGTAAGTCAAGTTTCTATCGTTATTCCGGTTTAAACCATCTCTTCCATCTCCGATCTCTCTTTTCATCATATAGTCAGTAAAAGCAAAGAGCAAAGGTAAAATAACACTCTTTTTTAGTACCCTAATATTAAATGCAAATTTACTTGATAAGACCCTGTCAATGTCAACTTTGCATCTATTTCGTCCATGGATAATTTCAGTTGGCATACATTTTTAATTTGATGACAGTAACAAAAGATCTTCTATTATATTCATCTATAGACTGTTAAATGCCTTTTCGCAATCAACATAACCAATCAGAAGGGGAGTTTTCAATTCCGTACATTGCTTCACAACGTCTCAACACAAATATTTGATTTATGAAGGCCAGTTGCTCATCTCTAAGCTTGTTTACCAATTGCTTTCTCAATTAGGCGAAAATGCAATGCCTCTATAGTTAACAAATTCGGTCGGGCCATTTTCACTGGAACCTGGGCTATGACTTCCAGTTACCAACCATCGGGGTTTGTTTCCTCATTCCAAATTTTGTAGTTGCTATACGAGGTGTCATTCCACTTTCAGCAAAAACTGTGTGTGCAGTGATTCAATCATAACCTAGTTTCCGTCTTGTTACTCCATACCCCAGTCATTCTTTACCAGCAGACAGATATTCCTGATTTTGAACCAGGTCTTACTGATTTTACGTTCTCCTGAAATATGGTTTCTAGAAATGCATATCTATTTCGACATTCTTCAAGAAGTTTTATTGTACTGAACTTATATTATGCCATCAATGTTTCGTTGGCTACTTATAATTTCTGCTTCAGTGGAGCAACTATAAGTTAGTGATCATTGTCAATACCTGCTCCTTTAGATGTCCTAACATTCTTCAGTGTTCTTTTCTTCTTGATCAATGGCTATGTGACCATCTGGAGATGTCCAAATTTATTTATGGATGACTTTTGTTGAAAAAAGTACCCCCAGTTGCCATATTGTCTGCAACACAAAAAAAAAAAAAAATAAACTACAACCCATTTTCGTTCGCAGTCTCTCCCAGGCCTTCCTTGCCCATTACATCTTCCATACCTTCATTGTTCCAATCAACTTCTGCATTCATATCGCCAACAATTCTCATGTCTTTTTTTGCTATTTCCTGTATAACATTCAGAAGTTCTACATAAAATTCATCTTTTATTCCCTCAGAGTTCACTCACCGGTATGTAGCTCACTAACTCTCATATTACACTGTTTTGATTTATATCTCTCGAGCATTAATCTCCCGCTAACTGCTCTCCAGTTAGGTAGTACCTGTGTTGCATTTGGGGTTAAGAACATGCCAATGCCCTCTCTACCAGGTCCATCTGCTCTTCCAGGATAAATATACACAATTAGCCCCATTCAAACACTTTTCCCATTCCTTTCCACCGTGATTAACCAACAAGTCAGATGTCCAGTCCACATCTCTTGAATTCACTTTGTACCCGTTCTATCTTTCCAATTTTATTTAGCGGTCTTAAGTTGCAATTTCCTATTTTCAATTCATCCTTTGCATTTATCAGCCATGACATTCTTAGCAAACCCGTATCCCTAAGACTAGGCGTCAGTTCTAAATTGTGCCTTTCCACCAACGCGGTAGAATCCATGGAAGATTCATTGGCTAAATACAGTAAAGAATAGCCAGTGCATTGTACCTTGCAGTACCGAGCTGATGAAGGTAAATGACCCGTACTGTTGTATAATGGTTTTTAAGCAAAGTTTGCTAAGCTTCTAAACTTGAGGTCGAGTCGAGCAGACAAACAAATCAAGCCCTTAACCTTATCTATCATACTACTGCAAATGACTTCTGATGCTCATCTTGAGCAAGGCCACTATTATCGACTGTAGATCTACCGTGTACCAAGAGATGTCACCCTATAAGGCAGAAGTTGCTCATACCCTGAGTTTAGGGGCCATAGTCTATGTGCTTCCAGGTGGACCTGGTGCTCTCTAACGGGCAGGGACCAACTCCCTGAAAGTATTTACCAACATATTCTGGTTATCTACACATAAAGAACTTGTCTTCAGAAAAAAGTTCCCTTCTTATTTTCTTCTCCTGTTTCATTTTTTTTTCTGTCCTTTTCATTCACCTGTTGCTTTCTGTCTTTGCGCTTTGTCATATATAGCAAAATGACCTAAGAAAGATGATAAAAGAGTAATTGGTCAGTATTTCAATCCTTTATTGCATGTTTCCATTTCATTGCTTAGCGATGATAATAATACCAATAATAATATTTTTACTGCTATCTAAAGCTGGTGGCCTTTTTCAGTACCCGATTTCTCAAAACAATTAATCTCTCTCTCTCTCTCTCTCTCCTCTCTCTCTCTCTCTCTCTCTCTCTCTCTCTCTCTCTCTCTCTCTCTCTCTCTCTCTCTCTCTCTGATTCTGGATCATTTCCCTTGCAGTTGTGGCGAGCCTCCTTTCCCAAAAGGCAAAATATACCTACGAAGCACGAGAAGTTTTTCCCTCACATTTTCTTGTTGAGCCAACGGGATTTGGTCCCGTTCCGGCTTTATTCGCTTTCTTTTTCCTCTTCGGATTTTTTGCGTCTCTCCTTTCTAAAACCAGTTTTCTCTTTGTTCCTCATTTCTTGCCTTCTCCTCCACGTCCTACTCCTCCTCCACTTGGATTCCTACACAACTACTCCTCCTCCTCCTCCTCCTACACAACCTCCGCCAATTTTCTCTGCGTCGCCCGTTATCTTTTCACTTTGGATATTTCACATTTATTGGGGCTCCTTCAGGCCATGCGGATTCGCAGAGACTTTTATTTAGTAATAATAATAACAATAACAACATACAAATAGAAAAAGTTGAAGCATTAGCGGTAACTTTAAAGTCACATGTTACAAACATTTACAACACGTTTTCGTCAACATTTGCCACTAAAACACTTAGTGCTGTTTCAGTATTTACTAGGTAGGATGCTTGACCGGAGGAACTTAGGTTTAGGCCTCCCATAAATCTCTCTCTCTCTCTCTCTCTCTCTCTCTCTCTCTACATACACACAAACACACAATATACATGTGTATAAATATATACGTATATATATGTATGTATGTATGTACACACACACACATATATATATATATATATATATATATATATATATATATATATATATATATATATATATATATTTATATATATATATATATATATATATATATATATATATATATATATATATATATAATATTGAATATTGGTGTCACTTTTTTTTACCATATAAATGTTTATACGGCCACAGTAACCTCTTAACTTTCGGATTTTTCTACACTTTTTGGATATGCTTTTCACTGACAAATGAATAAAAGAACTGTGAAGGAACCGATATGTTCCAAGAGGTCACCGTGGTTATTACAAATACACACACATATACACATATATACATTATGTATGTATGTATGTATGTATGTATGTATGTATGTATGTATGTATGTATGTATGTATGTATGTATGTATGTATTCATATTTGAGAAAGCCACAGTGATCTCTTAAGTTCTGCATTCATCCATATATGAATATAATTTCAACATATTTACGCTTAAAAATATAAAAATCATCCATATGTTCTTGAACCAGCGCTCACTGCAACTTCGCCTCTCTGAAGAAATCTTTAAAAATTTGAGGATTTTGTCACGTTCACAAAATATCTCAAGCGAAACACTAGAGAGAGAGAGAGAGAGAGAGAGAGAGAGAGAGAGAGAGAGAGAGAGAGAGAGAGAGAGAGAGAGAGAGCTGACAT
>NC_089749.1:35019569-35042069 GCF_040412425.1 Macrobrachium rosenbergii | reverse complement strand
GGCATGAAAAACAAGAAAACCCGACATAAAATACGTCACAAACCCATTTGTGACTTATTTAAAAAGAGAGCCTTTACCAATAACATGAAGTTCAATAGATGGTTCATTAGTGTATTAGAATTTGCTCCAGAATTCAGATATATTCCAGGGAAATTTAGCACCTTGGCAGATGCACTATCCAGATCGCAAGAAGAAACAGAAAAATGTATTACCACTAATACCTTTTGGTTTATTTGTCGAGTAGTAGATTTAGATCTAGAAAGAGTAAAAATACAACAAGAAAATGATGCAGAAATCAGACAAATAGTAAGACAGTTAATACTACATGAATCCTTAAAACCTGATTTTTAATTAATAAATGGATTGTTGTATAAAAGGCCAACAGAGAAGAATGGTTGTTCTCCACTATGCATCCCAAAAACACTAATCAGAGAATTTTAGAACTAACACACTCATATAAGTTAGCAGGACATCCAGGAATCAAAAAGACAAGCAGAATCATAACCAGAAATTATTTTTGGCCACATTGTAGTGAAGATGCCAAAAACTTTGTACAAAACTGTGTAGTTTGTAATCAACATAAAGGTAACGTAAATCTTAAAGGTCCACTTGAAAAATATCCATCAGAATTAAATCCATTCAAGTAGTACATGGACTTTTTAGGTCCATTTCCAACCACTATTAGAGGAAATTGACAAACATTAGTCTTCTTAGACTATTTAACTAGATATGTAGATATCATACCAGTAAGAAACAGAGATGCAGCTACAGTAGCAGAAGCTCTAAATCTAGAATTATCACAAGACATTCATGTCCACAAGTTCTTCTTTCGGACGATGCTGCCGAGTTTACTAGTGATCTTTTAAAGAAAATATGTAAATTCAATTAAATAAATAAGTGTTAAATAACAGCTTATAAACCAAGTTCTAATGGAGCAGTAGAACGAACTAATCGTAAAATAAAGGATATCCTAAAACTTTAGTGAGCCCACGGACAGAAGATTGGGACTTAGCAATAGAAGACGTACAAATCACATTGAATAATACTGTAAATGAGACAATAGGAGAATCCCCATATTATTTGCTATATGGTTATCAGAAAAGAATGCCTGACACATTATTAGACGATGCAACACCACCCAGACATACTGATAACTATGACGACTATGTTGCAGGGAAGACCAGACGTACTTACGAGACAATCATGGAAACAAGGGAAAAATTAAAAGAAGTTCATAACATTCATGCCAGATATTATAATTAAAGTACCATTAAACCAGACATTACAGTAGGTACTCAAATTTATGTACAAAATCATGTACTAGAAGGGCCAAATGTAAAGGTTTCTCCCAAGTTCACTGGACAATATAGAGTTGTAGAATAGTTAAAATTAAACAAATATAGAGTAATTAATGAAAGTGATCTAAAGGAAAAAGTAGTTCACTGGAAGCATATAAAAGTAGTAAAAACAGATCCATGGGCCACTGAAGTTATAGATAACACAAGACATGAAAATACTGTAGATAATGTTGTAAACAAAATATGTAATCTACGAAACAGACAGAGTTAAATATGTGTATGTATATGTATTGGTATTAGACTGAAAATATAAATATAATCTATGTACTGAAAATATCATAAATATAATGAAACCTATATATAAAGAAAATATCATAAATATAATGTATGTAGTGAAAATATCGTAAATATAACGTATGTAGTGGAAATATCGTAAGTATAATGTATGTAGTGAAAATATCGTAAATATAATGTATGTAGTGAAAATATCATAAATGTATGTAGTGAAACCTATACATAAAGAGACATGGAAAAGTAAAAATGATCAAAGAGATCCCTCTTACCCTTCATTGGAAATGCTTTGAACACATTATTTGGCACTTATTAAGTTGTAGAACATGAAAAAGAAAGAATAGACGGACTGGAAAGGTGTCAAAGTGCTTTATGATAAAATTATTTTAATTGTACCTTTCAATAGTAGGATCACAAACACATTAATCACTGTGTACCCATTTCCTATGTTGATTAATGATCAAGCAGTCATTCAAAAGGGGGCAATCAAGCATTTTGCATTAGAAGAACATGCTTTACTATTGTCATTCTTTACAGACAAACAATTTGATGAATGTATTATGTTAAGAGAACAGGAATATATATGTAATTTTGATAACTTGTATAAGAGCACTAATGCATATCCCTGTGTTCAAGAGCTTGTATTAAACCAAAACCAAGAAAAAGATGTATGCACAAACAAATGTAAGAAAACTTTTGAAGCACTGATAATTGATCAAGAAATTTTTGTATTTTAACTAAATACTGGTGTAGCTAAAATTAAATGTAACAACATTACTACAGAGGTAAAGTTTCAAAATGTTAAATCTTTTACAACATCATGTCAATTAGTGATAGCAAACCAATTATATTATGAACCTCATCTTTTCACCACCTATAAATTCAAGAAACAGGTACCATATATCAATTACTCATATAAAATAGATGAATTTAAGCTGTCTCAATTAGAATTAAAGAAACTTGAAAATTTGAACTATGTTGATGAATATTTCTACTATAAAGACACTGTCTCCCCAATTTTATCATTAGTAAATCTACTGGTAATAGTAATACTTGTTATTTTATTTATAACTTTAGTGAGGAATCTTATCAGAAAAACACAAGGGATATTGACAGACTCAAGAGTAACAATAATTGACAGTTGATATTAACATCATATGTTTAATATACCTATATATTCATTTAATGTGCATATGAATTACTATGCTTATAATTTGACATGTTTAATATTTTAATGTGATTGATTATGATTTGGTATGTTTAATATTTTCATGAACATATCTTTTCCTCCACAATTGGAGAAACAATTTTTATTATGTCATTTTGTTGCCAGTTTAATTATTAATGTTGTATCCATTTTATTATAATTATTTAAACATTGAAGACAATGTTGGTAGGTGACCGAGTGATGTAATGATAGCTAGGAATTCTGAATATTAATTATGAATAGACAGAGAGAAACCTTCCATTGATAGACACTGATAGACAGAGAGAGAGAGAGAGAGAGAGAGAGAGAGAGAGAGAGAGAGAGAGAGAGAGAGAGAGAGCTTGGAAGAAAACGAACAGAGAGAGAGAGCTTGGAAGAAAACGAACAGAGAGAGAGAGAGAGAGAGGAGAAGCGAAACATAAGTGTTATGACTGTGTCATGAGTACGAAGCCAAACTCGGGCGCGAGTTAATCTACTGAAATCTCATAAAAGAATTTTTAAACAAGTGCCTAATTGCATTAGGTTTGTAAACTACCACCGGAAATCATCACTCCGGTGACGTGAAAAGAACCTCCTTTGTAGGAGCGGCAAATCAACAAATCCACCCAAAAAGGGGCGTCTTTAGGTAAGCCCCAACCACCATTAGACGTCTACCAAAGGCGGGACAGAAGCAATTTCCCACCTACAGATGGGCTGGACATTGGTTTTCAAGAATCTTTAAAAAGTCAAGTTCAGAGGGAGAGTAGCAGAGAAGGAACAGATAGAAGGAGAGAGAAAATAGAAAAGTTTAGAGCAGAAGGAGACTAGAGCCTTAGAGGGGGAGGTCGTTCCTCAGCAGTTGTGGGATTAGAAGAAGAAAGGCTCACACTTTGATTCACACCTCGACTCATTTTGTAAACCTACTGTAACTTTATTATTGTGTTATTGAAGTAAGAAAAACTGCATTGCGTCTTCTTAAAGCCTCCTGGGACTAAAAACTCTACTAGAATAACAAAGCCATGCAGTAACGATAAAACATTATAAAAGAAAAGTAAACTTCATGATATGGGCAACGAATAATAGGCATAACATAAGTTGATAAATTCAACATTACAAAAAGAAAGCACAACATAATAACAAACACGCTTCCAAAATGGCTGCTTGGAAAGGTATCCAAAATCCACTTGAAGCATTTGCTCTGACGTCGTTCTTCTATATGTTCGGACTAACTTCCTAAATCCTCCTATTTTTCTTTTTGTCTCTATTTGTGTCTTATTTGCTTCCAGATGCCAATTATACTCTCTCTCTCTCTCTCTCTCTCTCTCTCTCTCTCTCTCTCTCTCTCTCTCTCTCTCATGTATATGTATATATATATACATGTGTGTGTGTGATTTTTTAACTTAGGCATTTATTTCTCCACTTTCTGTGGTTCGAAATATTTCCAATCCATTTCCTGCAAGTTCCTTTCTTCTCATACATATTAAACCAGATCTCTTATCTCAGCATTCATTTACGATAAACTACTGTACTTACAAATATTTTCATTATCCTTATAATCTGTAACCTAAAGAAGAAACCTGGAACTTTACAGTGTTCCATTTTATATGAATTTTTTTTTTTCACTCGAAATAGCTATAAATTTCAATCATACTTTTAATCCTGCCTAGCGATACATCTTCGATTGTTTTTCAATCTACCTTTTATCTTTTTCATTTTCCATTGGTGCTTTACGTATGATGTTATACAAATATTTTATTTTCCTTTTCATGTATACATTTTGTATAGTGTTATATCATCATCGACAACGTAGCTCCTAACGCCTCTGTCAAATTCCGCCATTCATGTCTTTCCTATACTTCATCCTCCACAAGTCTTCACTCATCTCTAGCCTCCCTTCTCACAGTTCTCAACTTTGTAGGTCTGGGTTCATATTTTTTTACGGACTTGAAATTTGCTACACTTCTCTTTCACATTACCCGTATCTACCAATTTGAAATTTGCTACACTTCTCTTTCACATTACCCGTATCTACCAATTTTCAATCTTGCTTTTTTTTCTTTCATTCTCGTGTTTTTACTAGTTAAGATAAACGAAATCACTTCATTATCTAAAAATAGAAGTAGCACTTTCTCCGCAGAATTTATTTTAAAAAATTTATTCGTCTATAAAAATATCCCATTCATTTTCAAATACCAAGCATACATCCATTCTTACTATTAATATTCTTGAGCTGCCAAAAACATACTTCTGCTTCAAATGCCTGTCTTTACTTTTTGCACATACCATATAAATTTTCTAAAATCAGGCCTTCAATATTTGTAATTTCAAATCCATTCTCTGCACCTGCTGCATCATAAATACTCGTCAACCCTTTCTTTTTTCACGATTAATTTCCTTTTACAAGTATATTAGTTTTCTTCTTTCCCGTCTATTATTTCTTTCCTTCCTCATTTCCGACCCAAAAGAACCGCATCTTTCTATCTAATAATATGTGTCGTTAATTTTCTTTCGATTTCTTTAATGTTCTAATCCTGTTCTCTATTTTCTTCTCTTTGCAAAAGATTGCTGCGTATTTTATACCAGAAGTTATATTTCGAGTGTTCGTTACGTGTCCAAGCTATATGAGGCAGGTGCCCACGACATACTCCAAGGCTCTTGGAGAAGTGGCACTGTCATCCCAATTGAAAAGCTACAGGAAAGAGGTGGTGTTTTTGCTAGTGTGAACAATACAAAAGAAATCAGAAGTACCTTCTAAAATACGTAAGACCAATTCATCATGAAGAAAACAATAAGGAAGGCTGTAGAAATATGGATCATGAGCAAAGTTAATGCATCTCCATATGAGTGAACATGTAGCAATAACTTGTGAAAGATGTAACATCCCAGTAACAATCAAACACATCTTGATTGACTGTCCCAGATGGCATCATGAAAGAAAGACTTATTTACAAAATAAATCAATAAAGGATATTCTAGCAGAAGGTAATAACTTTTCAATTAATAATATCATTCTCTTCCTAAACAAAATTAAATTGATAAGTAAAATATAATCTTCCCCCCCTTTTTTTTCTCTATTTTTTTTTTCTTCTCGATTGTTTTTTTCTAATTCCCCCACCCCCTTTTTTTATTATTTATTTATTTAGTTAACTACTTAATTTTTTTTATGTACTCTTTCCCCCATTCTTTTCCCAGCCCGAGAAGAACCCTAAAAGAGTTCAGAGGTCTGGTTAAACAAATCATTTATAACTAACTAACTAACTTAAAAACACTAATGTAGGGCCGGGCATGGTCGTTCTCAGATCACGCGTCCGGGCCATTAAGAACGTTGCCTAATACCCAGGACGGCGGAATTAATTCGAAAACCAATCAAGCGACACCTTCACGAATAACCATATTAAGCAGAACACACAAATCCACTACACCGTGAAAATCGGTAAGGAATGCTTTGAAGCTAAGAAATTTTCTGTAACACTCGAATTACAAGAAAACAGAATTAATATACACACATACATACATACATACATACATTATATATGTGTGTGTGTGCTGTGTGTGTGTTATTAAGAGTATTCCCTCATACGCCATTTTACATGCAATAAGTCATAGAAAAAAGGACTAAGCAATCAATTTATTCAAATTAGTATGATTCACTGTAGGCAAATTTGCCTCTAAAACCTCTCTCACCATTACCTTTAAGGGGAAAACCACTTTAATCTCTTTCTTGTCCAAAGTGCTGTCGGAAATTCCTTAATTCCAGGTGTGGACCCAGTCAGAGCTACTTGTCGCCCAAGGCAGGTCAGCTGGTGGGCTGAACACGTGCGTTCCGCCATCTTGAAATCGCAGCCACGCTGCCTGCATTTCCATGCGGGCAGAATGATCACAACGCCATCTACGAAGAGAAAACGTAACTTCCAAAGCTACAAAGGGCCTTGGCGAGAGATGCTCGCTCTTAGAACTGGTCGGGCGGCCACGGAAGACAGAAGTCCATCCCTTGCTCCAATAAACTGCCTATTTCCAACACGTGGCTGGCAGTACCAAAGTAACTTTAGTTGTGAACTAATTCACTTGCCCTCCCTCTCGCTGGCCCTCACAAGAAGAGAACTTCAGCTCCTACGAAAAGGTAAAGTGCCAGGATTTAAGTTTTTCGTCAACCACGTTCCCTATCTCGCCTTCAACGATTCTCCTTTCTCTTCATAGTGCGATACACCTACAGTGAGACCTGTATTGCTTTTTTATATTTTGTGCTGTTTCATTGGCAAAGCATTTATGAGAAGTGTAACGTAATCGTAGGATATTCGAGTCACTGGAATCGAGTTCAGTCTAGGCATCTCCTATGCAATTCCTCGATTCCTTCATTACAGTTCAACAGTAGTTTCGGTTGCCTAACCATAAGTGTTTCGATTGCAGATTAGGAGTATTCAGCTGTGGGTCTGCGTATCATCTTGTGTGCGTAGCGGCCCACTACTTTGTTTACAACGTCCTTTGAAGCGGGCAACCCATTGCATTCCCTCCAAGAAATTCCCCGTCATTTGCTCTCGCCTCATTACCCCAGAATTACGCTATCATTCTTCTGATGTGTTTTCTTTTGTAAATATAATGAATTAAGTTAATCCCCAGAGTTTATCTAATCACTTCCCTCATGAAGTAGGCCTTCAGCGGTATTTCTTTGTTTGTAATTTTAGCTGTCTCAAAGCCAGAGCCCAGATTTTTTGGGGGTAATTAAAGTAAGTTGCGTATCATCCCTGTATACCCAATTTATCTACCAAGACCCCAGCTTTAAAATTACAACAATATATATATCATTAAATCTGATCACTTGCACAACGGTTTTATGCAGTACTGCAATTAATAACAGGACCTCAATATATATATATATATATATATATATATATATATATATATATATATATATATATATATATATATATATATATGTATATATATATATATATGTATATAATATATAAAGTATAATATATATATGTATATATATGTATATATATGTATATATGTATGTATATAAAGTATACGTATATGTATATATATATACATATACATATATGTATATATATATATACACATATATATACCTATATCATATATATATTACACGACGTCTTCAGGATTAAATTACAAATTAACATACAAGGTTTTTATTAATGCATGCGGACTTTGTAGCTGCTCCTGAGATTTTAAACATGATGCCAATGGGATGCTGAATTTCTATTGGTCGGCGGGTCTCATTGTCTCCCTGGTGTTCTGTGGGGCAGTAAGTGCATTCCTGGTGCTCCGTAGGACGTGCTCTATGCTGCGACTTGCAGCAAATGGGGTGGGCAAATGAGTGAATCCCTTCTCTGGCCGATAGTTTTGATTTGCTTCGTTGTCGGTAGAAATGTTCAGAGGTGTTCTGTCACTTGTGTCTCACTTCGGATTCTCAAGGATGCCGTGTGGTTTCCTTGAAGAAGGGAAGATGAAGTCCATGTTCCTCTCTTTGTATAATGTAGGCCTTTATTGATTTTACTATTTAAAACCTTAGGAACCAGACTTCTCTATGCACGATCTTTGGGCTTTCTAATGATTCTTCCAGTGTTGGAAAGCACAGATATCGTGCATACAGAAGCCCGGTTCTACAAATTGCAAATAGCAGAAGCTGTGAGTATAAATCAACAAAGGCCTGCATTTAACATACAGAGAAATACGGACTTCATCCCCCCTTCTCCAAGTAAACCACAGGACATCCGTAAGAATCCGAAGGACACACGAGCAACAGAACACCTATGAACACAACTATCGACAACAAAGCAATCAAGACTAACGGCCAGAGAAGGGGATCACGCATTTGCCCACGCCCTTTCCTGCAAGCCGCAGCATGGAGCACGTCCTACGGAGCACCAGGAATGCCCTTGTGCCCCGCAGACCACCAAGGAGACAATGAGACCCACTGACCAATAGAAATTCAGCACCCAATGGCGTCATGTTTAAAATCTCATGAGCAGTCGCAAAGTCCGCATGCATTAATAAAAACCTTGTATGTCAGTTTGTAATTTAATCCTGAAGACGTCGCCGATGAGCGAGGAATGGTCCGTCGACTGGAGGTAATTGGAAAGAAACGTGAATAATTTTTCCTTGTTCCTGAGAAACTTGCCTGAGGAGAAAAAGAAGTATAGACTGATTTAAAGTCTTGATGAAACGATGTGTCTGCGAACAATGCCACTGGCTTCAATTGGAGTTGTATGAGAGAGGAGAGAAAATATGCCCAAATAGTATCGATGTATGTATGTGTATATAAATATATTTATATATATATATATATATATATATATATATATATATATATATATATATATATATATATATATATATATATATATATATATATAATGTGTGTGTGTGTGTGTGTGTAAATATATCCTAACTAAAATACCACCAACAATAAAAATAAGAATAATGTACAAATGCATCCGATTTTTTTTTACTTTCCTTAGTTTTTTGCAATATCACAATATAAATCATGTCATTCTTATGTCTTGTTACCCTGATTTCATTACTAATCAAAAGTCGTTCTTATTTGTAACACATTTTTTCATCGTTTCTAGATCAAAAAGCATTATTGCTCACGTTTGTGGAAAAAAAAAATACCTGCACTGCATCCTACGCGGTCTTCCTTTAAACCTTAGGAATCTAAGACACTGCCAGTAAGAATCAAGGAAATTTGAAGCTGTTTGCAAGATTTTAGGAACGAAATTAGAAGTTACATGCAAATTTTTAACTGTTTATGAATATGCATATTTATCATATGAATTTCAACAGCCTCTATATTACAATAATTTTTCGGCTGGTTAATGAAAACTCTCTTACTACATATGTCACGGTCATGACTGCAGGAGTTAAGAAACTTTTAAATTTCATCCATGATCATAGCAATTTGGAAACTGCTTGCAAAATTTTATGAAGCTTAAAAGTTGCCTGATATCTGAAATTATCCTTATAATACTTTAGTGAATTTTCTTTTCACCTGCTTTAATGCTTATATTGCAGTTGTTATCGACAAACAGCGATGTCAGACAGTACTCTAATTAGTATTAGTGATGGCCATAAAGTATACAAAAAATGTAATTTTTCTCCTTCAAAACATAAAAGATAATTTCAAGGTTGAAAATTCTTGTCGGTAATACATTAAGTGATGGTCAAAATTAATGCCAAGTAAACATTCCTGAAACAAATGGAAAAATTATACTTTTGAACTTCAAAACACATAACAAAAACTGGTTGCAGAAAAGCATTTTAAACACCAGATGCATTGTGCTTAAATACTCATCAGCAGGTGATCTAAAACCGAAAGGCTTCGTTTATAAACTCTACGGGGTCATACTGCCAATATTCCCATGAAATAAAGAAAACGGTTTCATGGGTTTGGGAAAAGAAAAAATTGAAGGGCTACTCACATTTGTTTGTGGCAGACCAGACACACCCAGTCGCGGCCATTGACGCTATACTCTCGACACTGTTTGCACACCTTCTGCCGGCAAGCTCGACAAGGTGCACCTCTGTTGATGATAAACCCCAATTCCACCCTGCAGCGCCCACACGCCCGGTCACCAAAACTTTCTTCATCTTCTGTTCTGATGGCACCTCGTCGCCTTAGGAACGAGAGCTCTGACTTCAGCCGACTGGAAAAAAAGAAAATTCTTCTTAGAAAATTACAGCAGAACAGAAAACTTGAAATGAATAACATAACCAATTTGCTTGCAGGTAACACGCTCATGTACCTTCATTTATTTTATACGGTCATTATACATAAGCAAGGAAGTGAAGTGTGGTGGAATGCGACTGAAGGAAAAGGATTGCCGCTGATGAGCTGAATTGTTTGCTGTTTTATTTGACTTAAGGAGAGTTGAACGGGCGAGAAGCGTGGAGATAGGCAGAAGCAGTAAAAAGGTTGGCAGAGTTGCAAAGATGGATCCTGACGATTTGAGATGGTCCAGTCAAGTGGAATGAATGGACGAAGAAACGGTGCTGAAAACAGTGCATAATTCAGAATTTTAGGTGGAAGAAAATAAAATAAGAGAGCTGGATAAATGATATACGAAGGATATTGAAAAGGAAGGGCGTGTGACTGCTTGCAAGGCTGAGATAGATGGAACTGAATGTGTATTGAGTCTGATGAGCTGCTGATGATTTTTTGTCTTGGTGTATGAAATGGTCAATGTTGTGGAAGTTCTCTGCAAGTGTGTGTGTGTGTGTGTGTGTGTGTGTGTGTGTGTGTGTGTGTGTGTGTGTGTGTGTGTGTGTGTGTGTGCATTCACAAAAGTTGATAAAGCACACTAAGCGCAGACTAACTACATAGAAGGAAAAGAACGCCCCAAGAAAAGAAAACGGCTAGTTTTAATAGATGGAATTGATGGTGCGACCTTTGAAAATGAGAAAAAGATTAATAAATATATAAAACAAAATACTTCTTTTAACTGGACAAAAAAAAAAAAATGAAATTAAAAACCCAAATGACTACACTATGAGCACACAACTTTTGGCAAATAAATAGAACAGTTTAATGAAAATACATGTGATCGTATGTTAACTTTATCTCCATGAAGCCTGTATTAAAAACCAAAACTTAACAACTATACTGAAATTTCTTGACAAGGAACAGCCAAAGACACATCTCATAAAAGTTTGCGACTCTATATAAAATATGATCTCTTCATCAAAATTTCGATTAAATGAGAGTATTTTAATTTCACTTTTCAATTAGTATACAATTTTAGTATAATAAAGAAAAATAATTTTCAAAATAGACTGTAAAATTCTTTATTTCACTATCCAGTGATAGAAGAAAACTGGTTGACCCTTCTTTAAGAAAACGAACTTTATTCGTATTCTTAGGGATAACTACAGTAAACTTTCCACTTCGGATTTCGTTCGAAAGGTTGTAACATTAAAAGAAATTATAGTACTTTTAATTCATTTTAAAATGGAATACATCACCAAAACGGTACAATGAAAAAGATTTTCTGCAATTAATAGGAGGATATTTTCAAACATTAGGTATAAATTAAGCGCACAGAACATTTCTGACCAAGGAGTCTCAGGCCACCCTGCGCTAGGAGTGATAAATCCCCGCCATATTTTATTCGCGGGATGCGTTAAGGCATAAATTTAACACCGATCATAAGGCCAAAGAAAGAGAGAGAGAGAGAGAGAGAGAGAGAGAGAGAGAGAGAGAGAGAGAGAGAGAGAGAGAGAGAGAGAGAGAGAGAGAGAGAGAGAGAGAGAGAGAGAGAGAGAGAGAGAGAGATTCTTTTGATATACAGTTAAAGGTCTGACTTTGTTCCAACTTATTTTGAAACATCATCGTTATGAAAAAGTGAAGGTAAAATGACGTACACAAGGCATGCAAACAGCACATGCCCCACCGGAAACTGGCTCGACATTATCAGTTCGTCTTGCGATTACTTGATCATTCTGACATCTTGGTTCACTTTCGTAAGACCTTACTGGCACCTCACAGATATGCAGACACCTTATATAATATATATATATATGTATGTATGTATGTATATAGTATATATATATATATATATATATATATATATATATATATAGAGAGAGAGAGAGAGAGAGAGAGAGAGAGAGAGAGAGAGAGAGAGAGAGAGAGAGAGAGAGATTGTTGCCATATGCCATGCAGTGAGTCTCGGCAGAAAGGCTAACCATTCAGTTCTCAACAAGTCTCTATAGCTGCCAGACCCATATATATATTTTCAAAATTAGAGCCCCCACCCCCTCAACAGCATAAACTAAAATTGATATGGACAAAAACAAAAGTAATTCAGGACAGGTATTTATTAATTTTCTCTCTGAGTATTTAATATTTTGCGTGGCCTCCATCTGCCTGTACCAAGCCTGCATTCTTGAGGGGTATGATTTCAGCAAATTGCAAAAAAGTTGAGACTCAAACTCCATTTCCCTGAGCACTTTGGTCACCTCTCTTCGCAGGTCGTCGAGGCTTGGTATACCATCATAGTTCGCTGTGCGCACTTCAACACGATCCTTTAAGATACTACCAATATTTTCACACACATTAAGGTCAGGGGAGCTACCGGGAAATTCACTTGATGAGAAGAAATCGATACCACTGTTTCGAAGCAGCTCCTGTGTCTGAAGAGCCTTGAAACATGGTGCCTTATGCAAAAATGGGACTTCTTCAACAGATAACACATTTTCAGGATCTTTGAGGAAAGGAAATACTCCACCAGTAAGCACAGTTTCTCTGAAGTATTCGCCATTCCATGACTGTCCTTTTTCTTTGATGATCCACATTAACCGTTTGGCTGTGAAACAGAGAAAAATTCCCAAACATTCAGGAAATTTCACAACCTGGCGATAGCGCACGTCATCGCTGATATCATCCAACTTTGCAGCCCAAATGATGTCATTTATATGATTTGGCTTCCTGACTGTGTAAATGAAGAATTCATCTGATGCAGCATCATGGAGAAAGTCAGCCTCATCCCCAATCTTTAAGAAATGAACCACAAAACCATGCACGGTCTTCTCTCTGTTGCTGAGTGATGTTGGGCTTGCTGATAACATGAAATGGCTTGATACCAGATTTTTCAAGTCACGATATACAGCACTATAACTTCTCTTCTTTCCCCTTTTTGTTTCTAGTTCAAGCACCAATTTACATAAAGACTTTCTTGGTCTACCCACTGCCTCAGCTACGATGTCTTTTGACTCCTGAGAAAGGACTTCAGGCCTTCCAAGATTCTTACTCTTTTCGCGATGACAGTCATATGGATTTTTGTTGCGGTCTCTTTTAACAAAGGATTCATCTCTTTTAATGTATTTAGCTATCCAGGAACGTGAAATGAAGGACGCGCCAGCATCCCTGGACTCTCTGAAGATTATAGCCCGGATTCGGTCAATCCATCTGATTTCCTCCGAGTCGTAGCCATGGCTGTATCTAACTCTGTCACTCAGTCTGAAAATGCAAGAAATGTAAAATGAAAAATAGCTTAATAGAAACTTAAAATAATGTACTTGGAGATAGGCTATAGCAGAAAACTTCATAACTTTCCATTTGTTCTGTGGAGGGGGTCCAATTTCAGAACACCAGGTATATATATATATATATATATATATATATATATATATATATATATATATATATATATATATATATATATATATATATATTAGAAATAATCAACACACAATCACGTGTGGAACAGAAATAAATTTCTGACTCACATCAGGATCGAACCCAGGTCTTTCAAATGAAAGACCAGACCACTGACAACCAGGCCACACAAGTCATATAAGAAATTGGAACCTGAGTACCACTGTACTTAAGCATTACCTGAGCTGCCTGCATACCAGCATGTTTTCCCAAACTTCCCGACTTAGCAGCAACCCAACTGACAGCATTTCATTCGAATTATCCTTCCTGAGTGAATGATAGAAATAATCAACACACAATCACGTGTGGAACAGAAATAAATTTCTGACTCACATCAGGATCGAACCCAGGTCTTTCAAATGAAAGACCAGACTGCTGACAACCAGGCCACACAAATCATATAAGAAGTTGGAACCTGAATACCACTGTACTTAAGGCATTACCTGGGCAGGCTGACTGCCTGCATACCATCACTTGTGTGGCCTGGTTGTCAGCGGTCTGGTCTTTCATTTGAAAGACCTGCGTTCGATCCTGATGTGAGTCAAATTTATTTCTGTTCCACACGTGATTGTGTGTTGATTATTTCTATCATGTACACTCAGAAAAGATAATTCGAATGAAATGTCAATTGGGTCACTGCTGAGTCGGGAAGTTTGGGAAAACACACTGGTATAGAGGCAGTTAGCCTGCCCAGGTAATGCTTGTATTTATTTTGAATCTCATCTGTCTAGATTTATGATGCACTCTATGAAGCAAGTTGTAAATCTTGTGGAGTTTTGTTGAATAAAACAGTATCATCTATATATTGTAAGTATAAGTTTCTATTGTTACTCCAAACTAAACCTTCTCTTCCATCTCGGACCACTTCTCTCATTAGTAAATCCATGAGGACACACACACATAATATATGTATACATACATACATATATTGTAATGTGGTAAACCTCGCACACGCCATTTCATCCTCCAAGACATAGAGTAAAGATACACTATAAGAACATTTCACATTCTATTGAAACAATGCCTATGTTTTAATTTCAACAGCGAGACCTGTATTGCTTCTATTTTGTGTTGTGTTAATTTACGAATCAGAGAAGAGAGTGTAACGTAATTGTGTAAAATTACTTTTATCGGAATCAAGACCTTTTCTGTGCAATTCCTCGATTCCTTGATCAAAGCGTCTTACTGCAACTAAGTAACCACGTGTGCTCTTGACTGCAGATAGGAGTTAGCCTGCTGTGGACCTGTTATCACCTTGTGTGCGCTGTGGCATAACCACTGCTCATCTCCCCTGCGGTGCCCCTTTGAGGCGGGCCCCCTTTGAGTTTCGTCACAGAATTAATCATTTGTTTGTTAATCTTATTAAACGACAGGACTTTGTCCCGTCTTTATTTACGCTTCCATTCTTCTGATATGTGTTTTCCTAATGTAAATAAAATTAATTTAGCGAAACCTCAGTGTTTACCTAATAACTTCCCCCTTTGAAGAAGGCCATCAGCCGAACTCTCTTTCGTAAATGGTTTTAACTGAACCCAGTATTAGAGTCAGATTTCGCTGACCCAAGGTAAGTTCCAATAAGTTCAATAGACTTCAATACAACACACACACACACACACACACACACACACACACACACACACACACACACACACACACATATATATATATATATATATATATATATATATATATATATATATATATATATATATATATACTGTGTATATATATATATATATATATACTGTATAGATATACACCCACACATCTACACACACATCTATGTACACACGCACACACACACGAATATATATATATATATATATATATATATATATATATATATATATATATATATATATATATATATATATATATATATATATATATAATGGAGCCTATAATTGAGACGCTACTATTTAGGATTTCACTTGTTAAGATTATACGTAAACAGGCAAAGAGACAGAGAACAATATTCTCTAGTCGCAGATGTTCGCATAGACATAAGGACACCAGTCGTAATGGTGTTTGCGTATCGTGAATATGAACTGTGCTTAGTCAGCGCTTCTGCGTGAATCAGACAGAGTATCTAAGCTTAACAGAAAATAGAGGAGCTGTTCGTTCCTCGGCACATGGTCGCTCGTGAAGGGAGCCGTTGTCCCCCTACGTGAAATAACACCTGGTGCTGGCATCTGTTTAGCAGGAGAGAGTCCTATATCAACGAACTGGAGAGAGAGAGATAAGTCAGTACAGTTAAGTTCGGGGAGACAGAAGCAGAGTGTGTGAAGTGAAATTAGTGCCGCCGGATCAAAGGCAGAGTCCAGTTGTGAACATATCTCCCAACGGCAGAGTTCAGTTGTTAACTTAGTAGAATTGCGGCGTCTCCCAAAGTCTCGGTACCGTTACCCATAAAAAAACAGGTGGAAGCGAAATTATTATAACTTTTTAAGGCTCTAGTAAATGTATTAAAAGGAAAACACGATTTATTTCAACACAGCACAAACTATACTATTTTAAGATAGCAGACATCTAAGCACGGTAAGGTGAGTGCAAAAATAACACACATCAAGCAACTTGTTCCTACTTAAGTTAATCCCCACTATACACAGATATATATATATATATATATATATATATATATATATATATATATATATATATATATATATATATATATATATATATATATATATATACAGCTCTTCGTTGGATGAGTCGGTAGCGCTGTGGACTGACACTCGCTGGGCCGGACTTCGATTCCCCGGCCGGCTGATGAAGAGTTAGAGGAATTTATTTCTGGTGATAGAAATTCATTTCTCGCTATAATGTGGTTCGGATTCCACAATAAGCTGTAGGCCCCGTTGCTAAGTAACCAATTGGTTCTTAGCGACGTAAAATAAGTCTAATCCTTCGGGCCAGCCCTAGGAGAGCTGTTAATCAGCTCAGTGGTCTGGTAAAAATAAGGTATACTTATATTTTGTATATATATACAAAGATAAAATCCACGAAGGAAAGAGAAACAATGGAGTGCTGCAGGGCCTTTCGACTAACAATAGTTCTTTACTTAGCAGATTGAAGAAATATAAAAATAAGTTTACAAAGAAGGCTCATCTAAATGACAGATGAGGATTACAAAGAAAAAAAATGTACCTGTAATCCAACACAATTAAAGGATTAGCAGATAAAAAAGAACTAATTGGTCAGTTGTCAGTAAAATTTCCCTCATTACCTTAATAATTGTACGGATTAGTAAAAACGCACAAAGAAAATAACCCTATGCGGCCTATTATATTACGAAAGTTTATATGATATTGAGTCAACAGTACTGATAATTATCAGTACTGTTGGCTCAATATCATATAAACTTTCGTAATATACTACCAAGCTTTTGTCCCCGTTACTTGGAAATATCTCCGATTCTCACATATAAAATTCTCTAGATTTAGTTGATAAATTAAACAAAATCATTTTTTGCCCCACTGATAGATTCGTAAGTTTTGATGTTTGTTCTCTTATTACTAAAGTCCCTATAGATTCTATTTGAGAGTATCTTAGTAATGAACTAATCCATCATGAGTTACCTCTACCTGTAAGTCATATCATTTCACTCACTAGGTTGTGCATTTGTAATTCTAAGTTTATATTCAATGGTGAATTTTACCAACAAATATTTGGTATGGCAATGGGCAACCCTTTATTCCCACTCCTCTCAAACTTGTACATGAATTCTCTGAAAAACGATATTTACCTAATATCATTAAATACTCCTTTAAAGTGGTATAGATATGTTGACGACATTTTAGCTGTTTTGTCTGCCGATTTTGATGTAAATGATTTACTCTCTAATTTGAATAACCAGGTACCATCCATTAAGTTTAATTTAGAATTACAAAAAGACAATTGCCCCACTTTCTTAGATGTTTTAATACATAGAGAACCATTTCAATGCAAATTCAGTGTTTATAGGAAACTAACCAACAACTTAACTTATGTTCATTTTTATTCAGGCCATCACCTTGATGTCAAAATATCCATTTTCTTTCTATGTTTTTAAGAGCATTGCGCATTGTCAGTCCCCAGTATTTAGATAAAAAAAATCGAATGCACAAGAAAAATAGGGACAGATTTATGTTCTCCTTCACATATACTAGATATTTGCTATAATAAAGCCCACGAAAAGTTTTACAGTGAAAGTAACATGGAGAAAAAAACCTCTAAGAACATTCTTAGCTTACCTTTTTTCAGTGGTTTTGAAAACATACAATCATTGTTAAAATCTTTTAATGTCAACCTCGTTTTTTCCTATAATAACACACTAAAAGGAAAGTTAATAAAAAATATCCCAAAAGAAAACAACAACATAATATAAAAAATTCTATGTTTGGACTGCCCCTCTTTTTTATATCGGCCAATCCAGCAAGGATTTAGATGTAATGGTTAAACAGCATAAATATTCTGTCAAAACTGGACAAACATCCAATGCTATATTCATTCATTTAAGTGAAACCTCCCACAGGATAAATTGGACTGAAAGTTCAGTGATTGCCAGATCAAATGATTTCTCTTCTCGAAATCTTGTAGAATCTGCTATTATACAGCTTGCTTCCGGTTGGAACATTAATCTTATCCCTGGCATGTATTGTTTGGACCCCTGTATAAGTAAAATGTTCAAGAATGACCTAAAAGATAAAATGACTGACAATTAAAAATTAGCTACCTTATATATATTTTTTATGTATTTGCATGTTGAATAAAAATATTTTTTTTTGTTAAAAATGTTCACCCTGTAAAAATTGTTATAATTCACTGAGTTGTATATTTTTTTTTCTTCATAACATTTTGTGGTGGTCAGTCACCTTCCTTGTATAATCTTTTGATTGTCCTGTCCTTGCTTTTTGAGCCGTTGAACCTAATCCTTTGTAAAATCTCTTAAATATTAACTCTGATTTGGTATGTCTGCTAATCCTTTAGCGTTGGATTCCAGGTACATTTTTTCCCTTTGTAATCGCCATCTGTCATTTAGATGAGCCTTCTTTGTAAACTTATTTTTATATCTCTTAAGTCTGCTAAGTAGAGGACCAGTGTAAGTCGAAAGGCCTTGCAGCACTCCAATGTTTCTTTTTCCTTCTTGGATTTTGTCTTTATTTATATATTCGTCACGTTCCATACTTTCGTGATTCAGTTATATACACACACACACACACACACACACACACACACACACACACACACACACACACACACACATATATATATATATATATATATATATATATATATATGTATATATACATACATATATATATATACAAACCTGACTATAATTAATAAAAAGTAAAATAAAGGAAAATGAACAGAGAAGTAAAAAGGAAACGTGGGAGGCCATAATATAGGAGCTATGGTGTATTGCACTGTTTGAGGACATTTATTAACATAGAAACAGCTCGTCAAAAGCCAACAAAATGTGCCATATGAGATACCCTGACGGTTACAAAGAAAAGGACTAACGGTCCATGTAGTGAGGAAATGAAGGAGTTAGTAAAGAAAAGTTCGTCTCCCGTGACAATCTGCGCACTGTTTCATTGCTTGAGAATCCTATTTCTTCTTATGAATAGATTTCGTACCTTCAGCAACTGAAAGTAAATCGATTAAAATTAAAAGATAAATGCCATAAAGTAAAATAATTCGATGGTTAAATAACAATAGCCGCGATTTTTGTGACTCTCTAAACCCGTGGCTGAAGGTCATGATTATGACGTCACGGTCAACGGGGAATCACGCGGCGCGGGAATATTGCGTTTTTCACATGCTCTTGGAAAAAGCGCAGCCTTCCAGGCTTTAGTGAATGATGTAATCACAGTCATTATTTACGAAAGAAAAATCATGAAATATTCGGAAGAGTATCGAAAAAGTCACACCTATAAAATACGAGTGTTATTCAATGCACATAATTTCGACAGACTATATATACACAATAACAAAACGCACATACGAATGACGAACTGGCATTTCTTACATTTCCTATCTGATATCTTTACAAGAGGGAAATTCTAAAGAACTAACGGCATACACCAAATGCATATATGAGCTGCTGGGTACAGTAAACAACCTGTGATACGAAAAGCACCACTAATTAAAGATAAAGCAGCGTCAGACGAGACCTTTTCTATTACCTTTTAACACTCCTCAGCAAAAGTTCGCTTTAAGTTGCCACGTTTTGTAATAAAACTGAAGTTTGCAAAGTCATTAAGGCGGTGTCGTGGTAACACGTACTACATGCGTGCGACCTCATGCTGCCATTAATTTGGCTACTTGGCACAAAGTTTCCCGGCATAATGCTAAGATACGCTAGAAAACATGCTTCGGTAATGTCACAAAGGACCGTCTTCTTTGCAGTTTCATCATATGCAGCACGGTGACAGAGAGCTTTAGTTCTGCCAAAACATGTCCACTACTCCATTTCGACGACTGGGACTGGAGAGACGAGCTCAACATGAATTTCTGTTCAGTTTCAATGGTCATCTAAAATCCATTCGTCAGTGTGGTGTAACAGTGCTCAAACTTATTAAGGAGTTCATGTTAATGGGTTATCTAATCCAGTCTCTTGCATTGTATCCATTTATGCAATTGTAAAAGAAAAAATCTTAATTTTTGCAGCCTGAGGAAACTTTTCTTCAAATTTTAGCTTTCATATATTTTCAGCCTCAAATTTGACTTCGTTGCATTTGAAGGCGTTCTCTCAACTCTGCAGAGTTCAAATATCCTCTTATCCCATTTGCTGAGGAACCTTAAATAATAAACTGCTGCTTCGTGTTTTAACGAGAAACTGCCTTTATTTTTTGTATCTTTTTCCTTTCTTTATATTTCATTTCACCATCTAAGGACATTCTGGACGCATCCCCCGATTGAAAGAACAGTCTAAGGGGTGTATTATTGTTGATGATCTTAGAGCTCTGTTACATTTACTTTTATGTTTGCCACTCTTTACCCATGCTGTCTCCATAAACTCCTGTCGTTTATCTTTCTTTGGCAAGCACATGCAATGGCAAGCACATGCAAGCTAAGCTTATGCCTCACCGTTTGCGTCTTCTGATATTTCCAAATGGGACCGCAATTTAAAAATACCACCACAGCCAACACCAGCATGAATGAAGAAAAAAAGAAATTTACAATTTAAAACAGGATCAAAAATGGACTGTCACGAAGATTATAAACAATAACAAATTTGACATACAGATCAAGTTATTCAAAACGTAAACAAATAAAATAAAATAGTGCAAACATTCTAAGCTCAAACCAATACTGCATTCAAAGGCCGAGAGAAATACAGAACTTACAGAGCCAAACAAAGGCAGAGCAAACATATATCAGGGGAAATTGCAGAGCACACACACACACACACACACACACACTGTTTTCTGATGTCCGTGTCAACCACTGTAAAGTCAAATAACGAAGATCACGCACTCTCTCACACCAACCATCCCCTACGCCGACCTTTACCCGCTGGAGCTGAAATACTGGATCTGCCTTTGCAAAAAGGCTGAAGCGACAATAATCGCAAAGGGCAAAGATGATCAAGCGCTAGATAGAGTCAACAGAGCCTTCTATTTCAATGAACTGTGGTTGACATACGTTATTACTGACATGACGTGCCGGAGCTCACATGCGACGTGCACGCTTGAATACGTATACGTGATGGAATATATTCACTGTCGAGGTTAACTATGGGAACGGCCGTTGCCGGCGGCATACACAGGTCAGAGGTCAATTAACGTGACCCGCGACAGAGATGCCAAGTTTACCACTAGTTAAAGAAGCGCGACATGATAACGGGTCGATCTACCAAAGGAAGGGGAGGAGGAAGGGGGTTGGGGGGTGAGTTTCGAGGTGAGGTTGAGTGCTACTTTATCAAATTAAAATGACCCATTTAGTGACAGTATAATGTCATGAATGCCATGACCTGTCTTACGGTGTATAACTAAGGAACCGCTGCTCTTCATGGTGAATGTCGTGACTGATGTGTTGCAAGCATCGAGGAGTGGGGACGGCGGCACTTTTATGTAAAGTACGTGCGTCTGCACATTTGCACTCACCAAAGTTTACAATAAGACTGTAGTTGAGAAAGAGAGAGAGAGAGAGATAATTAACTAGATTCAGGTTCATCATTCATGGATAAACTTCACAAAGCTCAAAGATTATTAGACAAGGGCATCCTTTCCATAATGTGATCAAACCTGGAACAAACTTGTAGAAAACTGTGGCATTAAACTTCACCAGAGAAATGGCAACACTTATAATTAACTAAATATCATGTACTAAGCGGTGGATGGTACAGCTCTGAACGCAAAGGATGGTCAAAATGATGAAAGATTTTGCACAACATGACAACGAGACAACCAAGGAGGTTTGTATGGTCAGGGCAGGACCTCTAACCTCCCTGGAGACAATCGACCGACGCGACGGTGCCAGATATTAATCCTAACACTGGAATAAGAAATTTAACGCTGCCCAAGTTTTTATCCACTACTTAAGAAGCCAGCCAG
>NC_089749.1:34982069-35017069 GCF_040412425.1 Macrobrachium rosenbergii | reverse complement strand
ATATATATATATATATATATATATATATATATATATATATATATATATACTGTATATATACACATATGCACATACATGTACAGAACATACATAAGTATCATTGAAACAGAAATAAAGCAGCACGTGGAGTGATCATTATTCGCAAAAAATAAAATTCAGTTTAATTCTTCTTGATTAATGTGCACACAGCAGGCTATAACATCCGCACCATTCAAACCACCTGACTAAATATAATAGCAATGATAACTCAATGAGAGGTAACCGGGCGTAAATAATTTAAGAGCTGGAAGTACACCTCCCGTGACGGGAACCAACACCTGACGAGCAAACGTACGAGAGGGCGGATTCTATTGGCGTAGCCAATGCGGAAATTCCATATCATTACTCTGAATGCATAAATCTTAGCTGGAAAATTGAACGCTCCTTTGTGAGATATGTCAGACATATTCAGCCGAGGGCTTTTGTGGTTTGCCTTTATTTCTTAGTCTTGTGAATAAACAGGCTCCTTTAGGTTATCTAAGAGAGAGAGAGAGAGAGAGAGAGAGAGAGAGAGAGAGAGAGAGAGAGAGAGAGAGAGACAGAGAATTGTTTAATAATACTGTTTGATCAAGTATGAAACTTAGATTAGATTGCACATACGAAGACTGACTCGCAGTGATACGAAGTAGTATAGTCCAAGAAGCTCTCTATTTAATCGGTTTATCACAGTGCATCGTATACATAAAGTCTTTATCGAAAGGCGCACAATTTGCGTCGTAGATATGTACTCCTAAAAAAGAAAACATTTGAATATCAAACTAATTGTGCAAAACATGTAAACTGACAATTAAAAATATCACTGTATGTGCCTATGAGGGAAGCATGAAGGACCTTCTGAATCAATACATTCTTCACTAACTTTAAAATTGATGACTCTGGGATTTCAATCCCGAAGGTTAAGAAACAGGTTCGTTTGATGTTTAATGCTGTAAATACTGCGCACAAAGCCAGTAGTTGGTAATGAAAGATAATGCACAATCTCTTTATAGTTTCATGTGTTCTGTAAAATACGTAAACGACGTGGCTACGCATCAAACTGGATTTTCTATGCTTGGTTTAGATATCATGCCAAGTGGGTATATAAACATTCTTCTCTCATTCTTCTCTCTCACAAACATATACAAAAGAATTCTCAAAAGTAAGTTTTGCCTTCTTGGTGGCATTGTTTCTAATATTAATTTAAAATTACACATGACAAGACGTGTGGAAAAAATATACTACGCTACAAATTCAAACATACAAAAACACATCTTATATACATACATATATACATATACATATATATTATATATAAACATATATACACATACACACACACACACACACACACACACACACACACATATATATATATATATATATATATATATATATATATATATATATATATATATACTCATGTATTTCAGTCACCCATTAAACCTGGACGGACGATCATGCAAAGAGGAAAAAAAGCGGAACATGAGCGAATGCTATATCTCCTATTTAGCTGCCCATTTGCACGTATCTGGTTAGAACAAATGTATACTTAAAAATCATTTCCCAAAAAATAAAAACAGAAAAGAGAAAAGGATTTTAAAGTTTAAGGAAATAAAGCAAGTAATAAATAAAGATGAAAAAGACTAGTGAGGGTTTTGAGAACCAAATCTTTGTCTACACTTCCACCATATTTTGTTACGCTCCAGTGCCCACGCCCAAACACCTGTCACCCTGTTTTCCAGTTTGGACTCACAGTTACGCCCACGTCCACCCACGCACGCCCATGCAGAGCTCACTTACCTGCAAAGAAAAGCACCTGTATCAAATCAAGGAAGCAAAAGGCCATCCGTATAAAAATACAGTCTTCACAAAGACTTTTATATATGACATACTTTTTCTAAACACACAACCAGGTGATCTAGGGATGTTTCTTGAAGGGACAAGAAGAGTATTTGAACTCCCTCTTCGTATGCAGCACTGAGTGCCAGAGGAAACGACAGAAACATGAAAAATCTCCATAGATCTTTTTAATATACAATACACAAAGACAAGTCATCTTATAAGGATACACGAGCAACTGATAATTAAAAAAAAAAAGGTGCCAACCAGTATAACATATGCTGCACATACATAAATATAAAAAAACATTTTAATTAAATAGAATATGATAAAACGTGCTGAAAATTAAAAATACCAACACGCAATTATGCACCAATCCCTACAACAAATCCATTTAAAAATGCAAAAAGAAAGAGAGAGAGAGAGAGAGAGAATATAAGGAATATCTCACGAGATGCCAGTCAATAGTTATCAAGGGAAGCCACTCTGCCAGAATGAAGCTTATAAACTCTATAGTACAAGAGCATTGTCGAAGAAGGATGCTCTGCTCAAGTCCAGTGGTCCTCCTTCATATCGGACATAAATATAATTTCTTAGTTGGCTTATCTTCTGCGTTATAACACAAGAATATGAACTTCTGCTACTTAGCACTGACAACTTTGAAGGAGACAGCTTCATATAAGTACTGAAAATCTGTATGTATATATATATATATATATATACATATATATATATACATATATGTGTGTATGTGTGTGTGTGTGTGTGTGTGTGTGTGTGTGTGTGTGTGTATAGTGTATATATATAGTCTATATACCAACAAACTATATTCACGAACACACTTTTACTCTTTTCAGCCCATAGATCTCTCCATTAGACTAAACCGTTCCTCTTTCCACACCAAAATATTTACTTAATTCAAAAGAAAAAGACAGGACAATGATTTCCTGTTAATCACTCCAGAATTCACACCATAGGCCTAATTTAAAACATATCAGAGAACCGTCAACATTTTTTCCTGAAATTCCCATAACGTAAAATATCCCAGCACTGTCTGCAAGAAAGACGGCATTCTCATAAAACTAGACATCTTTGAATTTCATACTGAGCCCCTCGTTAAAATTCCATTAACTAATGGGTGTGTAGGATTAACTACAACTTCACTAATGGCGAATAGCGCGTGCTTATCACTGACATTGCACTAATGGTAGTAGCTGAAAGATTAAAAGCTTCAAGCTTCACAAAATGGAGGTATGTAATTACTATGGTTCTAAAGTCCTATCCATCGTTTTTAAGATTTTATTTTCCTTTTTAAAATTCAATCAAAAGTCTTTTATCTTATTACTTGTCATTTTCAGACATTTCGTTTTGCTTTTCCTCTTTTCACATCAGAGCATCCTATCCCCTGAAATCTTGATATGACATTCGCCTGTTGTTCTATGTGACTTTGTGCAAATTCGGAATAGCAGTAGCTAATACTAACAGTTATCACAGCGTCCAACGCATGCCGTGGTATGCGTTTAATCACCAAACGCAAGAATGGCCGTATTTGTCGTGATCACACATAATGGTAAACAATCATTATTATTTGGTGACTTTATGAAAGATATCCTAATTTCTCGAAGACAAAGACACGTTGTTTCTCAATGCAGACTGGTTATTACATTTGAAGAAGGCTGTCTCATATTGAAGGATGTACATACGAAATATGAGTCGCATTTACGAATGAATAAGTCCATATGTTTCCAGTGTTTACGTGGAGAATCCAGCATTATATTTTTGAGAAACAACTTTCAGATAACAAGTTCGCTATGCTGCTGGTCTTCGGCTCTGGCAAGCTCAAAGAAATTGGGCCTGGTCAGTGCTTGGATAGGTGACTATAAAGAAATGCCAGCTTTAAAACCACTGAAATTCGCTGGCAGTGCACGAGAATAGTAACCTTATCGCAAGTTATTGCTGAAAATCGTGCAACTCACGCCTTTCTTCAGAGCCATTTTCTTTAAGAGAAGTAAGTGTGAGGCTGAAAAAAAAAAAAAAAAAAAAAATAAATATATATATATATATATATATATATATATATATATATATATATATATATATATATATATATATATATATATATATATAGATATGTATATATGTATGTTTGGTTTAGGCAATCACCGGTCATTTTCCTTATCACGAACGCTACAGTATTGTCTTTAACGTCGCTTGGACAAGTAAACAAATCTTTCACCTATAAACTCACTAATTATCGTGAAAGAACTGGAACCCATCAAAATGGCTAATAAAGTGGAACTCTCTTCCTACCATATGTTTTTTGGTCTTTGCTGCGCCAATGCTCGCTTGAAGATTTTGCAAGCTAATAAAAAATTTGAATGATGTACGGTTTCTGAAAGGCTGTGCGTACCAGGATGTCAAATTAAATGTAGACCCAGCAATTCTTTCTTTAACACAAAGGCATAATAATGCACAATATGTAAACGCGCATGTAAAGATTTTGGAAAGAGGGCAGGCTTCTCTCATTGGAAAATATTATTGCAACTATCAAGGTCATGAACAATTTCTCTTTCAAAATTAAAGTGCAAGGAGTCCGCGGGAAAAATTGCAGGGATATATTTTTAAATTGGAAAAACAAATTCCATCCACACATAAGGAAAACAATTATCACGAAATATTTTTCAAATATTCTGAAGAGAGGTTACAAAGTACTAATGGTATCTTGAATGAACAAAATGCTCTTTATTTAGAAGGATCTTTCAAAAGAATTACACAATGACGGAGTATTTTTCCCAGAAATCTAAACTGTGTGGGTAAGAGAGAGAGAGAGAGAGAGAGAGAGAGAGAGAGAGAGAGAGAGAGAGAGAGAGAGAGAGAGACAGAGAGAGAGAGAGAGAGAGAAATTTTGAATGGTTCCGCACAAGTGGGGTGAGAATTACCTTGTTGATGTTCTCCCTTTTTAACGGTAAACATTTTGACGGAGCAATGAACACTCTCATCTAGTTCTCTCTCTCTCTGTCTCTGTCTCTCTGTCTCTCTCTGTCTGTCTGTCTGTCTCTCTCTCTCTCTCTCTCTCTCTCTCTCTCTCTCTCTCCCCTCAGTAGCATAGTCCCTCCCCCTCCTTGGTCCCTCCCCAGCATCTTTCTTTCTCTCTCTCTCTACTCACAACAGTAGTCTAACAACATGGGTGCATAAGCTACTGCTCAGGTCAACAGAGACACACTGAATTTTCAAGGAACGTATCCATCTGTCCCTCTTCGTCCAGTTCGAGATTTGAACAAGGGTCTTCTAGTTGTAAGCTACACGTGCTACAACCAAGTCACGATGCCAGTACAGTAGAGAGAGAGAGAGAGAGAGAGAGAGAGAGAGAGAGAGAGAGAGAGAGAGAGAGAGAGAGAGAGAGAATTTGTTTTTGTACTCGTTCGTCCATGTGTCACTTTTCTCGCTACAACCAAGGTTAATGTCGCTTGAGATTACAGAGCGCGTTTTTCATCAACACCTGGAAACTCTAGGGAAATTATCTGACCACAGAGCGGTGGACCGTCAGAATCTATGAGAGAATATCACACACTTTCGACGTTTGAGGGAAAATAAACCGTAAATTGTTTAATAAATCTTGCGAGCGAGTGGCCGTGCAAACTGGGTGCTACTATCATTTGTGTCTCCATTCATTATTCCCATAACTTTGCTTTATTATTTGTTTCAATAGAAATAAAGATATCCGACGTCAATGCAAAGTTCCTGGATCGCTTATTGACTGTTTTAGTACAGAATGGTGTCACAACATTTATAGTCACCAAGCCAATAATACAGCTTATGCTAAAATATTCTGATTTACTTCAGATAAAGAAAATTGTTCATGATATTTTTCTCAAACAACAACACTCACAAGACCCATATGTGGTGCACAAGCATCCAAAATTTATATTATATATATATACCTCACAGCCGTCTACAAAATAATACTATATGAATTTACAATGATAGCAGTACAAAAAAATTAATGGTGTGCATCCATATGCGCACCATATATACAAGGTACCGTACACATATCGCCAATACGTACCGCACTTACACCGTACAAATAAAAAACAAATAAACAGGTCTCATTGTCAGTAAATGCCCTAGTGTCTTTTTTCATAAACACATACTACTCTCCTGCACATATGCTTGAAGGGTGAGATGCACAGGTCTGGAGATGTGCAGGAGTTGCATCCTCGGCCACCTCCCGCACAACGGCCTCACCGGATTCAAAGCCGGAGAAGCACTGCTGCATGCTGACCTCATTTCTGAGAACCTCGCCGCGCTTGGCAGAAGAGATGTCCTGCTCGCCTTCAGAAGACAGCCATAATGAATGGCATAATACCCCAAGACCAAATATCTGACTGAATCTGATACGCACGCGGGTGCGCACACAAACTCACATACATATAGCATATACTTGTATATCTGGAATATTTTTCAGTATGTGGTAAACTGATATAAGGCCCAAGTCGCATTTCCAGGTTCTATTCTGCCACAAAATGATTTGAACAGCTTCCAGAGTTGAAAGCATTTTATTTTTGACCACAAAACAATTCCGTCAGCGTGAAGGTATTGTAACAATATACATAACAATGACGTAACACTCATGAGCATTTCCGCCAGAGATCTATGCTGGACCACAAAACTGCTCCCGCCATCGCAGGAGCTCCTAAAAAAACGAAACACGTCGAGGTATGTTATGAAAGCATGATAGGAACCAAGATGGTCGCCATCAAAAGTTGAGGTTTTCGTAACCACGGAAATAAGTGAACACTCGCAGTGAGGAAGCTCTGTCGATCTGGCCTCACGAAGGAAGGTGGCACCTGACCAGTGCTTGCTGGCGAGTCAAGACATCACATCACGATATATTGTTTCTAACAGTCGTCTTCGTAAAGAACTAAAGACTCACTCTAAAGATAAATTCATTGTAATCGTATGCCTATAGTCTTTATAAATGTCACCTCGAGTCTCGATTCGGCACTACTTTATCCACTACATAGCCTAATATGTATGTATGTATGTATGTATGTATGTATGTATGTATGTATGTATGTATGTATGTATGTATGTATGTATGTATATATATATATATATATATATATATATATATATATATATATATATATATATATATATATATATATATATATACATACATATCAAATTATGGGATCTTAGCATCGACAGTTTTCTAGGTTTATGGAAAAGGTAAATAACAAAGAATTATTGAAGGTAAATGCTTTTGGTCTTCAGCGATGCCAGTCTTCTATATAAAATGCATTCTCATACTACATCCAAGAAAGTCAGAATAATATGCTTAAACAAAAAAATAGAATATTATATGGTACTGAAATGACTTTAGACATGTAATAATGACACATAATAATGGGAAATAATAAATATAGCTTCGGGTGTTTTCTTTCAAACCGACACCATTTAAATCCACTTATGGAAAGATGGAAACAGACAATCTGATAAATGAACCTAAAAATACATAATCATGAGCAACGGCATAATGCAAAACTGTAATCAGAAAACTACACAAATTAATCACCGCCAGTCAATGTGACATTCCATCTTGTCAAAACCTTCCCAAACTGCGCTGACAACAATAGCAACAACGATATGCAAGCAAAAGCAAAAGTCAATCAAACAAATAAACAAAAATGAAAAAGCAAACATAACTCCAGCCTCTTCTCTTGTCATCTTTCAACATCAAACACCTTCCCGAGACTTCACGACGACGAATAAATGTGCAAATTTGCTTCATTGTTACAGCAAATTTCAAAACAGTGTAACTGATAAGGAGTAATGGCCCGAAATAGACAGAGAAAGAGAGAGAGAGAGGAATCAATACTTCGGCAGGAAGGAGAGATAGAGATCGATTTGAAAAGAAAAAAAGCCATCTCGACGATTAATTGACGTACGCTACGCGCAAGAAGTTGTAGACTGAAAATAATGTCTTCTAAATGATGTTTATAAGACGGGCAAAATGTCAAGTTATTACATAATAAAAACATCTGGATATACAAAATAAGAGTACGAGCATGCAATACGAACACGTATGCGTGAGTTGAAGTATACAGACAACAGCACCTGAACTAATACCCAAACAAGAATGACAACGCACACATACTGGCATAAACACACACACAAACATAGAGATATAGCTTTCACTTGGATGTTAGAAACTGTAACAACGTTTAAAGATAATTTACATCGTGGTAAACTTTATGTCACTTTGACACTTGTACGATATATTCTTTTATGAGTAGTAGGCTACTGATTATCGGAGACAAGTACGGCAAGTGACCCTACGCCATGGTGGGGAATTAATCTTAATAAAAAAAGGAATTCATTTACAACATCAATTGAAATAAACATTGCACCCTTTCGAAATCGCCAAGGTAAAAGCCATAAAACATCATCAGAAATATAAACACCCCGTCCATAGTGAACAAAAGACAGCAGAAACAAAAACTTCAACTTTCACTTCATCCCTTTAACTGCTAGGTTGTGGCCTATCACGACAATTATAATTAGGCAGATTCGTTACTGCCCAGCAAGAACCGCCCCCCCCCCCCCCGACTCCACCCCTCACATCATGGCGTGACGTCAGGCGAAGGCGCAAGAAGGGGAGGAGGTGAGGGTCTTCTCTTCTGGCCTTTCTGCTTCCTTTGCCGTCGTCGTCGCAATAGGGACACCATCTCAGATTTCATTAGAACTTACTTTGACCAAATTAGAGACGAAACTGTTTCTGACGGAATTAGAGCTTACATATCACTTATGTGATTGCGTTTAATTCAGACTTACTTCAAACTAATGATCAACTTTAATATCAATATCTAAAGTTAATCATTCAGTAATTTGTTCACGTGCATGCATAACTGTTTGCAATTAAATGCTTATACCCTTTCCTTCCCCATAACCATAGGTTTCTAGTAAACTTCATATAAAATGAAAAACAAAATCAAAAGAGAGAGAGAGAGAGAGAGAGAGAGAGAGAGAGAGAGAGAGAGAGAGAGAGAGGAATTTACTGATGAATACTGATATGGTCAGAACAGGTCGACAAGAAAATAAAATTATTAAATAACAAATTAACTTTATAAAAATCCATCCCTTTTAGCACGGGTCTTTAAACACTCTGTTTTAATCTTAAATGGAAGTAATAGGCTCAGCAAGAAATCCTGGTGCAAAGCTACCATGTTATAATTATATTACAGCCAGAAACGAACTAAAAACATTGTCGTTATGAGAACTACTAGGGAAACTGATACTACTCCTTCTTGTTACTACTATGAACAGCACTACTAATGCTGTTCATAAATGTAATTCAGGGCTGGTAAGCGTTTTTTTTTCTTCTCGCCGATTGTAATGATTGTTTAACTGATTTCGAGATGTTTAATCATGTAAAATCAGTTACCATTAACTCGAAAAAAATTTCATCTTTTTCCTGGAGTGAGAATGGCAAAGAAAAGATAATTGACTGATTAATTCAGTAATAATAAAAATGTAAAATCTTACTTACAATCAAACTTCTACCTTCTATTAAAGCATTCTGTAGTCGTCAAAGGAGAATACAAAACTATGTAAGGTACCTACCCACACATCTACCCACAAAGGAACAATTCACGTGCGAAACCCATCCCTCAAAATAAGAATCCTATTGCGTATTCTTACCATTCCGAAATACCCACCAAATCTTATAGAGTAACGAGGAGCTGAACCTTAAACCAAGAACCCTCCACGGAATCGGCCCTACAACTCTACTTGCTGAGCCCGATTGCAATTTTAGCTTGACATCATCCCCGACTAACCCAACAAGAGCACCGTTAGAAACCCTTTACGGCCGTCGGGCGTTTGTGCACACACACACGGAGAGAGAGAGAGAGAGAGAGAGAGAGAGAGAGAGAGAGAGAGAGAGAGAGAGAGGGTGGCATTTTGGGTACCGGGGGGTTGGTAGTGAGCAAGAGAGGAAGGGTACCGGTCTCAGCCCATGGTTACCATTAAAACCTTGACAATGGACGATACGGCGAGAGGAGTTGTGGAACTCCAGGTTATAGTAGTGGGAGAATGTTGGGGATATAGAGTAGGGTCAAGATGAAAGGAGCAGAATGGGAAGGGTATGTATATGTATGTATGTATGTGTATGTATGTATATATATATTTATATATATGCTGTATACACACACACACACACACATATATATATATATATATATATATATATATATATATATATATATATATATATATATATATATATATATATATATATATATATATATATAGAGAGAGAGAGAGAGAGAGAGAGAGAGAGAGAGAGAGAGAGAGAGAGAAATATTTCCCTATACTCTTTTCGTCTCGAAACTAGAGACAACGAGTCAGTTTATGAAGCCGTTTACCGGCATATAGTATACAGTTACTGACTCATTGTAATACTACTCAAACAAAACAGCAGATTCGGCTGCAAGTGAATACGCAAACAGAATAGTGCGTAAGATTTCGAGCAAACTTCAAACATTATAGAAACTCGGAGTTTTAGTTTTTTTTTCTTTTGTCTTTGGCTAGGGTTAAAAACACACACGCTAAATATATATACATAAATACTATATAAATATGCACGTTAATATAAATTTCATTTGCGATACATATTTCCCCGCACTTCCAAACTAACGTAGGAGAAAAATTAGGAGCCAAAGCAGCAAAAATGAATATATAATAACGCAATGAACGCAAGAGTTTTCAATAGAAAAGGCTTGAAAACAAAAAGTTATGGTGTGATGTACAAATAACTTAATTCATAAGAAGGACGTGATGGCAGGTAGCGGTAATGCGTAATATAGTAAAAAAAAAAAACCTATATTTATGCATTCAAATATGAAAACAAAAAATGGCCAAACTTAGCCCGCAGTAGAACGCTAAACAGAAAAACGGGTTCATCGACATGACACCTCCAAAGCGCGTGCGGGAGATGATTTCCGGAATCTTTCATCGCTGGTCGACGGAAATGCCACGAAAGACAAAATACGTGTTCTTGCATCCAACACTGGTCACTGAAGGGGAAGGGACGATAAAAAAATATGGCAAAAGGATCAATGGATGGGGAAGTATGAAGGCATCAGCAACTCCCCAAACAGAGTCATCTACCAGTCCTATAAGAAATCAAGGATCTTGAATATATCGCTGTTTCATCTCCCGTCAACAAAGAATCTTGGCCTGACTGCCTACAGGAAAAAACCAAACAAAACAAAACAAAGGCAACAAAACTGCACTGAGTTACACGCCATGCGAAGGCGTCGTTAATATGTAATAGTAGTAGATATAAACATGAGCATAACAACAAGGAATGAATTTATAAGGTTGTGCAACGCATTCGCAATGGGTGGGTTTACATGTGAAGAGGGAGGCCATAGCCAAGACGGGTACTGGATAGAGAAGGGCGATAGCTGAGGTCTGCCTCGCGTACCGTTATTTTGCTCGGACGGGGAGGCAGGGCACTTCTGCGTTGGGTACATGGGTTAGGTAGGCAGGGAGATGTGGTGGTGAGAGTTTTAAGCAGAGAGGAGGAAGGGAAGCTGGAGGGTGATACAAGAAACAGCAATCGTGGAAAGAAAAAATGAGCGTCATGTAAAAGCCAGATACAAGCGCTCATGAGTTTCCCAGCAGAGACATGAAAATCACTCATCTCACAGCGGAGCCCACCATACTTATGAGAAGGGACTGACTGACCTACTGTGGGAAAAATCATACTCCCAACCACACCTTTCCTGGCCCCAGTTTCTCCATTCATTTGACTGGATCACCTGCCTGGTCCTGCCGGTTCGTCGTAACACGATATACGACCGTTTTCATTCTTGCGTTTCGACGAGAGAAACTTGGTGGTGATGATGGCAATTCGGTCACTGGTATCAAATAGTTCCGCGGAGACCGAATGACCTGGCAGCCACATGACGGTGAAGTTGTTTACCTGAGCGGGCATTAACCCAAAGACCAGGCATGGACAACCTACATAAAGTTTGTCTGCAAATTCAGTAGTGTTATGAGTTGTTACTGAAATCAAGAATGATAGATATATCTACAACATTCTACTGCTACAAAATCTGAACATAATCAGCGTTTTCTAAGGAATAATCAAGATTAGGAATGAAAATGAACGGATGAAACACCTACGAAGACAATTCAGCTTATACAATGTGAAGACGTCCGTCCAGATGTGGTTATGCAAAGTGTGTGTCTCAGTGTCAAATGTTCTGAACAGATAACAGCATCCACCTCAAGTAAAAACTTTACGTTCAGAAAGACAACTTTGTCTGGGTATGCAGCTCAGAGAATGACTGAATTGTGAATATTATAACTATCATCATCATCATCATCATCATCAATAAGAACCACTACACATTACCATTATCCCCTGTTCTTCTCTCTCATCATCGTCATTGTCACCATCATTATTAAGACAGATTCCAAAAGCTGAGCATTTTCTGACCACAACGTCTTTTCCAAGTCCTAAGCAAAATTTAGTTAGCAGTGTTGCGTGGCACACAGACCTCTCACTTGCACCCCGTTAGAACAGCTTGAGTCATCCAAACAAACAACGAAGGTCCCTGAGGTATTCCACTATAACGGGGTGTTGAGACCAGTCCATCCTCATCATTTATCTTGTCTTTTTTCTTCCTTTTAATTGGCTTTAAGGTAACATGTCTTGACCTTCCAAATGACCCTCTGCTGACCTCTATCCTGCGTGAAACCCGTAATTTAGGTGACAAAGTTGTCTCGTTAAAGTTGAAACCGAAGATTATCGCATGAGCTTCCTACTGACATGAGCCGTCAGTTCATACCACCAATCCATATTTTGAAGATTGATTTTAATGATGCTGCCATCACTCATGGCAGTGATCTTAAGGGGGCTCTCGCATCCTATCAACCAGTTTATCACAGTTAGCTTACTTGTTCAGTTAATGTTATAGGAAAGATATGAAAACGATCATTGTAAATACATTCTCAGAGCCAAGAGTGTGTGTCTTAAGATATTATTTTACTCAAGAGGACAAGAAGACCCTTTGCATCGCCGATAAGGAACTCCACCAAACCAGGAAGATCAGTTATTTTCGAAAACTGGTGTTCGAATAGTTTGCTCATTTCGTCTGGATTTGCGCAGTCGGCAGATTTAAAAAGACGACAGTCAGCTTTTTTAAACATATGGAGTCATAAGGGAAAAGTATTGTGGGGTGTACAAATGCGTTGCCCTGTGTTTTATTTAAATACTTTAGAAAAGGTCTGCTTCATATGTTAGATACTAACTGAAGTTATCTTGTAAAAGGTCTCGTAAAGATGTAGGAGAGAGAGGTTGCTGTCCTATTCGTTTATCCAAAAAGGTTAAGCACAGATAAGATCTCTTGCAGTAGCACTGTAATACTTTTGGTAAAAACCTCTTTGAATGTTCCACTAAATGAGAATTAAAAGAAATAATGATAATAATAATAATAATAATAATAATAATAATAATAATAATAATAATAATAATAATAATAATAATAATAATAAAAAATGAAACAAGAAAGCATTGTAAAAAGGGGTTCTCGTAAAAAGACTACGTTAGTTACATATTCTTTTATCGTGAAGAGACAGTGATGGATGTGGATGCACTGAACAAGTCTAGAATAATATAAGGGCGGCTTCCTTAACAGATACAGGAAGGACTGAAGGACATTCGGTAATTATTGAAATGAAATTCACGCCAAATAAATAAACAGATAAATAAATACAAAATTAAAAAGCTCTTTGAAATAAGAATAGGAGAGATGAGATGCTCGAGGATCCAACCCCAAAGGAAGATGGGACTACAGTTATGCGAAGGGAAAAAAATCTTCGTAGGTGTCGACTTAAAACAGGGGACAGCACAGACTGTGCTTTTGAATCAAACCGTTGAAGTCTACGAAATGATGGGAATACTAAACGTTCGATGCGAATCCGAAGATGCCAAAGATTGCTTGCTGCTTATGTGAAGTGTGAAGGCAAAATGACCAGGAACTGATAAACTTTAAGTCAGCTTTCATTCTCCTATATTTATTACAAACGGTCTCAACAAGGAATCTTTTATGATTTTCCAAAATTACGCTACATCAGTTAAAGGCTATCCATTTCTCAACAAAAATTTATAATTACAAATGATCAAAATGTAAAAGTTCCATGACGGCTCCACTGACTATTAACGAACACCGACCAAAGATTTTTAAGTTCCTCATTTAAAAAAAAAAACTATCTTAACCAATAATGATTATGCAAAGACGTTTTTCAATATCAATTCACTGTCTATTTACAACTCACGTGAGAAAAACGTTGGACATACACACCAATTATCATTTTTAATCATCAAAATATTTTAAATTATCGATGAACTACAAAACAAAATTATCTTTCAGTGTACATGATAGTTATATCTGAGGGTGGGAAAATTCAAGCTACTGACCAATTTAGTATAGAAAAAAAATAGCAATGACATTTATTTTATCATTAATGGAATAACACCCAAAGATTGATGAGGGTTATGACGGTTTCATCTCAGCACCTTCGGAAAACCTTACATTTTCCATTCCATAAAAGACACTCCCTAATTCGTGCTCAGTAGATGACAGGTTCCTTATTTTTTGCAGTCACGAGAACGTGTTCCTTCTTCCACTGGATATCTCAACTATCAACCTCCTGCCCTCAACAATTCATTCTTGAAGTTTCAAAAAAGAAAACCGTCTTCCTCAGTCGTCATAACTATGATAATCATTGATATTTTTCAGTCCTATACACAGTTCAGTTAATGGGGAATTTCTAAATTTCCCAACAGACATCGAAAAATGTCTCTGCATAATCATTATTGTGTAAGTAAGGTTTTCTATAATGAGAAACTTAAAAATCTTTGATCAGTGCCCGTTAACTGTCAGCGGGGCTGACATGGAACTTTGAAATATAATTGTATTCCTTGTTTTGCGTGCATATTAGGAGTACAAAAATGAAGAAAGTATTTTACTTAATCACAGTGACAGGAAGCCAAGTGGAGGATATGGTGTATGAAAACAACAAACACAACTGACAGGAAGCTGAAGCAGAAGTACCAAATCTGTTGGCAAAGACAACCTAAGCCAAGACTAAGAAAAACAAGGACAGCAACGTCCGGCCATTTCTTGGAAACAAAAGAAATTTAAAAGACAGAAAGACTGAAAGTTATGTACGGTGGCAGACGAAGCATCCTGACTATTGATGGAGTGAACCCGTTTCTAAAATATCCGTGAATAGACCTAACTTTTCTGTTCTTTTTCTCATCCTCGTTATTCTCATCTTCCTATAACAAAAGTTTTGCATTAGTCGCCTCTACGGAAGCTGATTCAACGACGGCTGTACTAACTTCCCTAAACACTTGGCATTTATCTCCTTTTCTTTCTCATTCTTCTACAAACACATGTAATCACAGCAAAAAGTTAAACAAAAACAAGATAAAAAAAAAATGGGGAGAAATGGAATCATTATTTATCATAAAATGTTTCAAAGAAAACTTATATCTCTTGCGACCCTACTTCTTCATCATTAAATGGTTTAAAGACGGAATAAACAACGCATAACAAATTTAAGCAAATAAAAGGATAAACCTCCTTAAAAAGCTGCAACATAAATTAAACAATCACTCCATGAATAAAAAAAAGTAACCAAATGCACCACATTTACAAATCGCAATAACTTTATGCAAATACAATGAAGGAAGTTGTGTCCTACGCCACACTGCCAACAGAGGGTCTAACTAAAGAAGGGTCCCTTCGCCCACAACCAGAGGGGACCTGATGCGCCACAAAACACAAGGACAATAGGAAATCCCTCGCACATTTATTCGAAGTGATCCCAAAAGGGTATCAAAAAGCGGACCCCTTGCCGACCATGTCCTTCCCTTTACGATACGCGGATAAAGAACTTCCTGAAGGTGAATACACGAAGTCTTGGTGGAGGGATATATACGGAGGGAGCTTTCTTCAGGATCAAAAACGAATTTCCGTTTTATTTATTCTATGTGAAGAACAGGAGATAAACACAAAGGATTGCTAATGAGTGGACTGAATAGAGAGGAAATTAACAGGAACACTTGTTATTTAGTACCAGAAAATAAAACAAATTACGTTTACAAAATGAAAAAAATGTCCAGTACTGATGCGTAAAAGACAATGGTTGGCCAAAAAGAACATTTAATGGTAGTACCGAGTACCACCGAAAACAAGAAAATAAAACAATTGAAAAGATTATCAACAAAATAAATAAACCCGTGCCAGTGAGAAACACCGGAAAAAATGGTTTGGACCACAGCAAAGCTATTTAGGGAATTTAGAGTTCAAACCTGGTTTTGCTGTAATAAACATCTAAAAAAATTTTAGGAATGTTTGATTATCATATTCATATGAGACGAGATCCAAGTGTCCCTGGCATGCACAAATGTGGTCCTGCGGTTAGGGCACTACCCTCAACAGCGATATGTCCTCGGTTTGATTCTCTAACGAGCCTGAGCAATGAATCAGGTCCCACGTAGGCAGAGAATGACGTAGGGGTTTCTGAGATCGTAAGTCTACCATCTTCTAGAGCCACATGCACTCTATGAGAAACAAAGGCACATGGTTAATAAATATATAGATAGTTTTATATATATATACATATATAACATATATATATATATATATATATATATATATATATATATATATATAAATACACACACACACATATATATATATATATATATATATATAATATATACATATATATATATATATATATATATATAAATACACACACACACACATATATATATATATATATATATATATATATATATATATATATATATATATATATATATATATATAGAAGGATAGATAGACCGAAAAATCGATAGTATTATAAAAAGGGTACAGAGACTGCTTCTTCCATTTGTTAGCGTTGACACGACTTGTGGGGATGTAGAGAAGTTACACAGACTGTAAAAAATGTTAGTGTTTTTCAGAAGAAACAATAAGCAACTTAATGTTAGCAACGGGCAGGTTACAAGAGAGTATCGTTTAAAAAATAAATTTCGGTTAATGTTTGCATGACTGATAAGCGACTGAAAGCGAAGAATTCGTTTAGGTGTTAAAACGAAAATAATGTTGCGGGTGTTTGTAGAGTAATGGAAGGCGTTAGTTATGAAGTACATGGGGCAAGAAAGGCACCAGGACAATGGAAGTGATTGGGAAACACAAGAAAAACTGTTCGATCTGCAAGTATAAATTATGGAACGTGGCAAAGGAATTGTCAACAAGATGTATTTGTAACAAAAAAAGCGGGAGGAGGGGCTGCAACTGTGAAAAAGTAGATAGAAGGATCTGATGAAAACTTAACTTGAAAAGATTCAGCAGTGGCCATAGTTACTGCAATGCTGATTTACAGCATGAATCAATCCACCACGTTGGTATGGTCATGTAGGGATCCTGGGAGACTGTATTTCAAATGGTTTGGTAGGAATGAGAAATGGGTAAAAAACGAGGCTCCAAAATGGAATGAAGAAGCATGAAAGAGAGTGCACCACTATGGTGAGCAACAATTTCATTAAAATGAACTGAAATTAAATTATTTTTAGGTAAACAACGAAGCTTTGAAGCTACAGAAATATTTGCATAGAAGTTTCAAATTTCATTTAGCAGTTCGATTAGGAGTATTGCAATAAATACAAACTCTTTGAACTCTGAGCAATTTCCCTTATAAGAAACTCTTTTTAAATAAAAACTATATGAACACAAAAGCACCTACATTTAGAACCGTCCCCACGCCGCCCCCCCCCCAAAAAAAAAAACATACACATATATCAAGGTTGCTCAGTTTGTACGACGTTAAGCCAAATCCTGTTTGCAATATAGGCAATGTGTACCTTTACGAATTATTTTCTTTGAGACATTGGCTATTAAGTGAAAGAAAACGTGATATAAAAAAAATTCGTGTCATCCAGATATATCTCTTAAAGATGGTATATACCTAACCATGGAATCACTCACAACAAATAAACCCTGCAGATTTCTGAAAATGTGGATTTTCCACATTTCTATCCCAAAACGCACCAAACCAAGCACTTGATAAACAGAAATAATAAGGTACTGTCACCTACTGGACCAAATCATTTCGCCAGCATAATCATACAAACTTATAATGGGCGAATTTCAAAAATTTTTTATGACATAAACATTCACTCCATAATGATAATATTCTTTGCTGTTACCATAATATACATTATCGATTCGAATACGGAAGATTTTCCGACGCGTGACAGGGACACAAACAGAGACAAAACACGAGTCAGCGTGTGAAGGAGATAGTATTATAAGGATACACATGTCAGTACACTCCAGGTATCTCCTGTTTACTAGAACATTACACTATCATGCAACATTAATGAAAACTTGTCTAAGTATATTTCCTCTCTTATTTCAAAATGAATTTTTATTAAAAACAATCCAATAGAGATCTGTTTACCACCATTCACACTGATAATCAAATTTACCAGCAAGATTTAGGAATGAAAGTGGTTTTCTCTCTCCCGATCTACCAGAATTTGAAAGACGACAAAGGAGATAAGATCGATTTATCTCTCTCTCTCTCTCTCTCTCTCTCTCTCTCTCTCTCTCTCTCTCTCTCTCTCTCAACGCCATCAAAGCAAAGATCCCAGCTCAGCCTCCGGGCAAACTGGACCCCATCCAGCAAGCATTAGTGACCCGGTTCCTCCTGGCAAGCAAGCGAATTTTACCCAAGCCGAATATTGACCCCGAGAACGAACGCACGAACGAACGAGCATAGTGGATCCTCCTCAAAAGTTAACAAAAATTGCACAAACTATGTGCAAGCAAATATTTTTTATCAAGTATTAACATAATTAACATGTATGCTAATTAATTTAGTTATGAAAGAGAGTACAATCCCCTTAAAAATATACTACTTACGAAACAAAGGCAAGGATGAATAACGTGTATAGAAAAGTATATATATATATATATATATATATATATATATATATATATATATATATATATATATATATATATACACACACACATACTGTATGCAGATAGACAGATACATAGATATATTTATCTATCTATATACTGTATATATACAGTATATATATACATATATATATATATATATATACATATACATGTATTCATCACTAAGACTTTTCCACTAACAGGGAAGGCTTGCAAGAAAAGACAAGTCGACGATCACTTGCCACATTCTAACTATAAATGGCGAATCGTGGGTGCACCGCCTGTTCAGGTAACTTCGCACACCTACACACAGGACTCATGAGCAGCACGTCTGTGTGGCCTTAGCCAACTGTGCCATTCATCTCTACCAAGCAGTGGCTCTCTCGCTTCCTGGATGCTGAGGCTCTCCTTTCCAATACTTCTTTCATACCACATATCAATCAGCTTCTACGAAAATCTTTGCGGAATAGAAGTTTACCCTTATAACAGTGCCGTCTTATAGCACATCCACTCTAAATATTATTCTGCTTGATCGAAAAGTCAAGTATCTACTGATGAATTCATCCAATGCCCGTGACACACACACACACACACACACACATACACACACACACACAGACACCAGCTAGCTAAGGTGGTGTAGTACCTGGAGTGATGCCCTGGTCAGGGTCCGAGTACCTGTTGCCTTACACCTCTAGGTAAAGCTAACGTATATCCGCTATCAAAAAATTTGCATTGCTCAAGAGGAGCACCAGAAATCATTGGAAGTGAGAAAATGCATAGGGCTAGAGTGCTTTTTCTCCTCAGCTCCTAATCTGCATGCCTCAAGGATCATCTTGCTTAAAACCAAAAAGCAATGCCAGGGGTCATTAGCCTTTGTCAGCTAGGAACTGCACACTACAAGCAACTCATAATATTTTGTGAATTCATTCAATGAATCCTCTATGGATTCTACCACGTAAATGGTTAGGCACAATCTAGAAATGGCCACCAGCCCTAGACATACGGGGTTGCTAATATTCTTCGATTTATAAACAATAAGGACCAATTAAAAATAGGAAACTGGGATGTAAGAACACTGAATCAAACTGGAAAGGTAGAACACGTAGAAAATGAATTCAAGAGCTATAGACTGCATAACCTATCTGCGCTGTTTGTGAATCTTGGTGCAAGAGAATAGCAAAGGTGACTGGAAGGTAATAATGTGTACATTTGTTCAGGAAGAACAGATGGAACTGATAGGGAAAGAAAGGGCATGATCTTAATGTCAAATGCAGAAAAGACACTAACTGACTGGACAGTTGCGACCAGTAGATCACGGCTAGCAAGACTATAATAAAAAAAAGGGGGCGGGGCAATATGAATAATATAGGATGCTATGGTCCAATAAACGAGCTGCCCAACGAAATAAATGATAGATTTCCTGTAGATCTACAGAATGTTAAGGATGAAATACCGAAAAGATATGAGAACTGTTGCTGGTGACAGGAGGGCTAAAGTTGGTATGAACATTGAAGCTTTGGATGATGTCATGGATAAGGAAACCCCGAGAGGTTTCAAACGAAAAAGTGGTGCAGTTTATTAGTTTTCGTGCTGCAATCATGGATGCCTTTTTTTTTTTTTTTAAAGACATCCATAAATACACGTGTGCATCTCCAGATGGCAGTCATAGGAATAGAATAGATCTCACAGCTATTAATAATGTTATATAATGTTAGGAGCAGATGTTAGGAGCAGATATCGGTAGTGATCACCAACTTGTGATTGCTACGCTCAATGTGAAATTAAAAGCACCCAACAAAAAAGTTGACAGAGTATCTACATTTGATGCATTGAAGTGGCCGTTGCAGCTGAATGTTGAAATAGATCTGCAGCTCTAGAAACCAAATCTGATTAGAAGCAGACACTCAATCTGTTGGAAAGGCAAAAATGGGATATGGGGTAACGGGTGAAATTTAAGGGGGGTAGATGAAGATTGCAAAGTAAAATATCTGTACTTACAAAGATCAAAAAGAAATGAGAGAGAATAATTGACAGACTGACTGATGATGAAAAGGTCATGTATTCTTGGATGCACTTGTATTAGGACAGCCGACAGAATTATTCATGAAATATCCACGAATGAAAGGAAAAAGAGTTAAATATTTGCCAGAAGAAGAACGATATGAGAGGATAACTGATATACCACAGGCTGACAGACCAGATTATGATGGAACCATTACTCAGATGATTTTAGCTAAAAGTGAAATGATACCTTGGATACTAACATAAGTGTTCTACAGAATGAGGAAACAAATTGCATACCTAATGATTGGAAGATGACTGATTGAACTATAACATCGCACTTAAGTCGGTTGTAATGAAAATATTCAGTATGCTTATTCTAAATATACTAAAAAAAGGAACTGATACAAAGCTTTGAGATGAACGTGCTGTTTTTTAGAAAAGGCACGAGTAACACCATCAGATATTTAAATCAAGACAAACCGTGCAGCAGTGTATGGAATTTAAAACTGGTGGAAATTATCCAGGAGAGAAGTAGACGCAAATTTCATTTTGATGATGTCAAGTGAATTTGCCATTCAAGTACAGTAAGTTGTGCACCGAAAAAACGGTTGGGGATGGAAGAGAAGACTTAGAATGGAATAGCGACAGAATGCGGAGAGACTTAGAATATGCAAACGATGCAGTTTTATTCACCAAAACACCACAAGATTCACAGTGCTTGCTTAATTGAATGCATCCTAATTCTAGAGAGACAAGACTTGAAATAAATCTATGAAAAACACAAGTAATGAGGACATTAATATGCATAAAGGGAATAAATAACGTTAGGTGGATAAAGGATTAATGAGGACGAGTCTTTCAAATATTGGCAAACAATGACATCCTGAACAGGTTGTCTTGAATCTGAAGTAAGAGAAACACTAAAAAAAGGCAAATCAAAAACCGGCAGGCTGAATAGGGTTTGGAAATCAAATAGACAAAAATTGCGTAAGAACGTAAGACATGGCACGACTGTCAAACTAGATCTAAACGATTTCGCCAATTTGAGTTAGTATCCAAGGTATCATTTTAGTTTTAGCTAAAATCATCTGAGTAACGATTCCGTCATAACCTGGTCTGTGTCAGCATTCAAGGATATTCATTAATAATTCTGTCGGCTGCCCTAATGCAAGTGCATCCAAGAATACAAGGCTTCTTCATCATCACTCAGTCTGTCAATTATTCTTTCTTATTTCTTCTTGATTTTTGTTTAACCTTACTATTTAGACTTGAGTGCATAATACTAAAATAACAGAGGTCAGATGAAAGAACAAATTCAGAAATGGCATTAAGAAATTTCCATATGTATATCCGATATTTATGAATGGAAGATGGAAATGGCTTAGACGTGTCCTTCTCACAACTCTAGAAAAATAACATATATATATATATATATATATATATATATATATATATATATATATATATATATATATATATATATATATAGTATATAAATATATATATATATATATATATATATATATATATATATATATATATATATATATACAGCAGTGTCTCTTAAAGAGAAAAGTTTAGCAGGCGCCATGTACCAGGTACGTATAAGAATAATGAATGGCTTCGCATTAACGTAACAGAAATACATGTAATTCAGAAAGCAGCGAACAACAGTAAAGAAATAAATAAAAGTTAAAGACAACTGCTTTTAACAATAAAAATCTCCCTTACTTCTTCAGCTCTGTCTAAAAACTTTATATGAACCATTCATTTGACTAATCATATTAAAAGGTCGTAAATGCTAATAAGAATTTGACAACGTGTGGAACAAATATGTTAATGTAAGCGTGACTTGTTGTAAGGAAGGCATGTGCTCAAGAAAATGAACATATAAATAAAATACGCAATCTTGCAAACTTATTTTTCAGTTGTGGCACATCCACTATGCCATCACCTGGCTTTCTTGCCTTTCCCCTCTACTATTTTTCTTCTGACGCAACGCCTAAGATCATCACCTGCCCGACCTCTTGACCCACACATCCTCAAATCCCGTTGGGCACCAGAAGACCTTTCTTTTTATTATCCTTTTCTTTTTACTTCTCTATCATCTCTGTCAACGGCCCTTGGAGTTCAAGTCCACGAATCCCACCATTATCATTACCATCATCATCATCATCGTCGTCATCTTCGACACTTCACTTTCTCTCGCCATGCCTTTTTCTAGAAGGAATTATATAGCCCGCCGTCTCGACCATACTGTCATCTTCATGTTGTGTTCCCATATAACGAAGGATTTGATGGGATTATCCGTCCATCGTTACGTCTTCAGAATGATTAAAGACATGGTATTTTGCCCACAGAGTAACTGGCTGACTAAGTGGATTCTCCTGCATTCCTCTCTGTGAGTTCGTGTTTACCTTATGTGTAACCAGAATGGAATTAAAAAAAGTTGTAATCACAATCGATAAATATCTAAATGCTGTATTGCTTTATGTCCTTCAAGTTTATACATGCATTTATGGCTGTGAATAATTTTAAAAATGCATGTTACTATCGTTATTTAATAAATTAAATAAACACTGCGTCTGTATTCTCTTCGATTTTCGAGTTGGCAAGAAAGGTTTGTTTTGATTTGTTCATATGCATACCTATATACACTTTCATACCTATACACATCCACACGATTCATGTACATGTGAACATTCATATAACTCATCTACATTTATAGGAACTATAGCCCTCAGAATAAGTTACTTACAGCATCTTACACGTTGGTAAGTAAGCGGGTAATCATACTAGATAAGTATCTGCGGAGCGTGAACTACCTAATGTCAATCTGCATACGCCATTCAAGACATCCACCTTTTGAAAGTACTGCAAGCAAGGCCACTGTCGAATGAAATCATAAGATCACTTGAGTTTGACTGACTGATCTTCCTTGTTCGTTTTTAGCGCACGGTCAATACCAGCAATTTATTCGACACGTTAAACCTCCCTAAAATGTAGGAGAAAGAACCCTCAACTATAGAATACTTGATATCATGGCGAGGTCCCATTGAAGCTAATTATTATTATTACTGTTACTTCCTCAACTATTACAATTATTACAGCTTCTACTACTCTTTTATTTCTCTTTTCAGCAAATTAAGAAATCCTAAAATACATGAATTGTAATTTGGCTTTAAGCTAAAGATAATTCTACGCAAACCTTATAATACACAAATAAAAAAAATTCTTTCTACAGATAGGCTTTCTTAAGTACTTACAGTGTGTTTTAACATTCATGAGTAAATTCTAATTCCCTCAGTGAATGTCCATTCATAGTCCTGTGACCATGACCCAACGTAGCAGCAGAGATCACAGGGAAAAGTAGTTTTATAGGAGACAGATGACACACATTTAAAAAAAAAAGGCTAGATAGATAAGTATATATATATATATATATATATATATATATATATATATATATATATATATATATATATATATATATATATATATATATATATATATATATGCATATAGAGAGAGAGAGAGAGAGAGAGAGAGAGAGAGAGAGAGAGAGAGAGAGAGAGAGAGCTGGATTTAAATACACGAGGTCTCATCTGCCGAAAAAGGAATCTCCAAGGCCAGCCTACTTAGCCTCTTCCTCCTTCCCCGATCCCCTTCAGCTGATCCATCCAGAGGACCCCTTTTGCTGGATCTTTTATGACACTTTGTTGCGTCTCCTTGATTGCTGATAACTACCTGGCGAATGTTGGCAGCAATCCTCCATTTGGGCAAGCGAATGGACGTCGAGTTTCGGACTCCTTGCACATGGTCTCGCAACCTCTGCTCTCAATGTCAAAGACGGAGTCGCATTTCCCCACCCGATACGGCGACGGCGAGGTCTAGGATAAAGCCCCAGTGGACATCCGCAAGCTCAAAAGCGCTGTGCTTCGCCCTTGCAATAGCACCTGCGCAGGTTACAAATGACGCCTCACTCTGAAGCACTAGCAGTGAAAAGGCTTGCCCTTAACCTTAGCAAGATTATCATCAGTGGTTACGAAAATTCTGTCACAACATGAAAAAGCAACAATAGGCTTAAAATGTTCCTACTGATTCTTGAATGGTAATAATAAAGGTTGTAAAAGGTGCAAAAGATTATAAAAAAATGCGACACCAGACGGATCTCTTTTAGCCCATATAAACGTAGCAACATAAGTTGACATAGGGACATCAGATCTTGCAACGACAATGTACCAAAAGTGACTGAACACACGAGGGTCCAGGGGCGACAACGGAGGGTGCAAGGACGACACCAGCATAGGCTGGCTCCCCATCCCTTGTGACTCATGCTTTGGAATGTCGTCCACAAGGAAATGTTATTCAGCCTCTTCGGTGACGATGATTTAGCAGAGCTAAGAAGGTTTTGACACCTAGTAGGTAAACAAAATAAAAACAAATTTTGGCAAATATACAGGTAAAATATAAAACAGTCAATTACATACACACACATTTTAGTGTTTGGCCCCACTCTCTTGTCCAAACTCCTCCATTTTACCTTTTATAGTTATGTTCAGATTACATTACGACAATGTACTCAATTATGCGTACACTTGCTTAGAATTATATATCGATTTAAAAAAGAAAGAAAGGATTAGTGCTTACAAAGAATAGGGGAACGAGAATGTGACACATAACTGATATCATATTAACAGAGAATAGAAAAGGCACATTTCTTAAATACCTCTTTATATTCATTCGTATATACAGTATGTATGTATGTAAGCTTTGCAGTAAATTCTTTCATGCTAAACAGCTTCACTTCACGAAAAAGCCGCACAGCTACACCATTCCACGTCTATCTGCTGAGCCAACGTTGCGACTTAAGTTCCATTAGTAAAAAGAGAAAACTTCTATGCTTATTGCCAAATAAAATTTATAAAGCCTATTTAAAGGTTCAGATTCAACGTACAGCAGCAAGTGCGGTAGCAGAATTACTTCCTGAGCAATAATGGTTACCATCAATGTGTGACCTTTAATCCTTGCTCTTCTACAGTCACCGATTAACTTGAACCTCAATATGATCAATTACTGCTCACACGATACACTTTGAGGTCCGTTACAAGCTGCTAAGCATCAGTCTTTCGGGACGAGATTGTTTTCTTGTGCCCATATCCCCACAAGTGATCGCCGGGTCCTGTGAGGCAACGGCGCCAGGCTTTCACCGAAGGTCTTCCATCAGGAGTGGCTTAAAAGTTCCTCTCTCTCTCTCTCTCTCTCTCTCTCTCTCTCTCTCTCTCTCTCTCTCTCTCAGCCCCGAATGGCCCAAAGATTGCAGATATGAATAACTGCCTGCAGGACGATTATATCGGTTTCCCAGGATCAATTTTGAAAACCCTTACTTATGCTTGATAAATAATTAGTACCATTCTCAAAACGCCTTGTGCCATTTTATGTTCTGGAACTGTTTTTGGAAACTAAGTTGATCATTTGTATTTTTTCCCTTTGGGGCTTCTCCTCTGTAACTATACAGAAAAAAACACGCTTGCACCTTTCTGTTGTAACCAACGCAGCACTCCGAATCAATTTTTGCCCTTAATTAGTTTCCTAGAGAGAGAGAGAGAGAGAGAGAGAGAGAGAGAGAGAGAGAGAGAGAGAGAGAGAGAGAGAGAGAGCGCATTTTGCATTTTTCCCTTAGCAGTAACGAAGAAATGACCGAGATACATATTGAGATTATTTTCAAGAAGATTGTATGGTTAGTTTTAAGATATGGCGTCTCGCTTTTTTCAGGGAAGGTCCCGAACCATAATACGGTTGGTGAATATGCGACCCGGATAGAAGCCTCAGCAACCCTTCGAGTTCCTGAGGCCACAGTCTTAGCTTACAGCTTTACTTTCGCTGTCCAGTTTTAAATACTTGGCACCCAAAAAAGGCGATGGCCCAGTGGATGCTATTACGTAAAGGGGAAGGAAAAAATGATGAACTTCTCGAGGAATATGTCGTAAACTGATTTTTTGTCTCGCCTTTCATCCATAACAATGAAGATGACTTCAGTATTTTTAAAGGGTTATTTTCATTTTCATCCCGAAAGCTAAAGCCTCTACGAACAACAAAAACATATGACAAATGATGAGTTTCTAAATATCACAAAATGTAAAGAAATGAAAACATTAAAAAACCCTTTGATACCAAATACTTGATGAAGTTCTAACAAGAAAAATGATGCAGATAAATAGTGATTAATATATCTGGAAAATGACATATCAGGCATCATCTGTTAAAGAAGCGTAACAGTTCTGTTAAAAATGACAAATATTTAAGCAATTCTGCGGATGCGTCGACCTACATAAAGTACGTTTTCTTGCTTAAGATTTTATGATAGGTAAGTGTGGAGTCTATATCCATTAAACTTCTGTTACATACAGAAAAAACAAATATATGGGTAAAATATAGGATTTCTTTATGAACTTGACAGTTACTTAAAAAAGAAGACTCAGCTGAATAAGCCGGCTTTTTTGCGCGTAAGCTAAGAGGCCCCAGATGGTCATAAAATCTAGTAGTCTTAACTTTTTGTGGTAACGAGATTTCCTGTTATTATACTAGTACAATATACATTGAATATAAACTAAATCACCTAAAAATTAGAAATCTATTGCTGTTTAGGAGGAAAACCTAGTTATGCTGCTATTATGAGGGTGAGAACACGAAGCAAATGCCCCTGTAGGGAAGGGCATCCATGTGGGTATTCAACGAAATCCTTACAAAGGATGATCATCGCAGATAAGGAAATGACCGCAGGTAAGAACAGAAAGATCAGTGGTAAATAAAATAATCTTATTTTCTCCCTGCCGGACAAAAGACTTGAACACCAAACAAAGTACAAAATGTTTTCCACACACATAGATGGCCTAAGTCGAAATACTTAGTATATGAGACTATGGTGCTGTTTCAGACTAAAATACAGGGTACAAAATTCACTCTCTCTCTCTCTCTCTCTCTCTCTCTCTCTCTCTCTCTCTCTCTCAGGCTATTCATTTTACTGGCGTGGCAATATTCCTGAAGCAGAAAGTAACGCAGTCAACAAAGAAAATGACGAAATTATGAATGTCTAACGTGGACTGCAAGGTTAAAATATATTAATGACCGTCTAATTCCAGCTTTGTAGAGTAAATAATTACGCCAACACACGCAATATACACATACAGACACATATAAATATATTTGTGTATATATATATATATTTGTGTATATATATATACATGCGCGTTTCTACATAAGTGAGCAAGCACATCAAAGACCGGCAAACACATAAAACATCATCTCCAACGCCACCTGACCCAAAGGGCCTCTGTGAAATTCCGCCACTCATGTCTTTCCTGAGCTTTGTCTTCCACAGTAATCCACTCGGCTCCAGCCTCCTATCATACAGTTCTCATCCAAGTAGGGCTGAGGTTTTAAATTCTTCTGCTGGCAACAGGAGCCCAGCTGACAAAATCATGTAATATTCTCCCAGGGGTGTGCTAAAGACATATTCAAGACGTTTCTATCTTCTTTTCATCATTACCTCGTCTACGTTTACAACTTAAGTCATTTCCTGTATGATATCATTTCTAACTCAACCCTGCATTTGACTCCTAATATTTCAATTAGGGCTTTGTTCTCTAAGCGACAAAATATTACGAATATGGTTTCCTTTTCATCCCAAGACCCAAATCCGTTTGCAATTTCATTCTATCTGATTTCCAAATCTTATTCAGCCTACCCGCTGTTTGATTTACTTTTTTTTAGTCTTTCATTAAATTCCAACTCAAGAGAACCTATTCAGATATCATTATCCCTTAGTATTTGAAAGATTCATCCTCATTAATGTTTTCTCCATCTAGTTATTTCATCCCTTTGCGCATATTCTGTTCTCATTTCTTTCGTATTCTTGAATTTCTTCGAGTCCTGTCTTTCTAGATACATGATGCATTCTGTTAAGCAAGTTTTGCAAAATCTTGTGGTGTTTTGCTGATCAAGACAGCATCATCTGTACATTCTATGTCTCAAGTTTCTGTTGTTACTCCAATTTAAACCTCCTCCATCTCTGACCACAATATACTGCAGATTCAGTTAACAACACACCATCAGCACACACACACACACACACACACACGTGACTTTTTTATATTCACAAACATTTAGAGAGCATATCGTTAATATCAAACCCATTAAGACCTGGGAATAAGTTACACACAAAGATAATTATAAATGACAGGGGGCCATGTCCGAGCCAAGATTCGAACGTGATTCTTTGATTTATAAACAATGACTAACAGTCGGTTGTGACCACTCGACTGTCGGGAAATTTATAAATTCACATCAACTATGCACTGCACATTCCGTGTCGAATTCAGCTTCTGTAGTCAGAATCGATATCAACGTATCTTTACCATGGTAGCTGATTCGTAGGTTTATAACACTTCTAATGTGTATCGGAGTCGGTATCAGTTTACTTCTTTCTTGACAGCAGAATGGTCTAAATTCACTCTTTATTGCTTTTACTGTTCCGAAGACCCAGGGTAGAATCCTTGCCCGTGGAGGTGCGGTAATCAGTTATAATTCCCTATGAGGGGAAGTTACTCCAAGGTATAGTGAAATAGATGCTAAATAATAATTGACGCACACACATACATATATGCACACATACATATATAGTATATATATTTATATATACAGGTATATATATACTGTATATATACATATGAATGAATTTTTATCACATCACCGTGATTCATATACAAGCATTAAGCTACAAACGTCCTTTAATATCCAATTCGCTCTACCTCGGAAATATATTTTCATATATGTTGCCGAAAGGGAATTATTTTTTTTAGTTGATAATAAGTTCGCCGTCCCGTGGGCTCGAGCCTAAGAAAGACAAGAACTCAGGACTACAGTGACGCCTTTACCCACACAGCCAACAAGTAAGGTATAAGTTGATACCGACCCTCACCTACAAATCACCGTCGACCTCAGGTATTTGTATTTAGAATCGATATCAACCCACCTCTGCCATGCTGACCATGTAGTGCGTTTGTCGCACGTAGCCATATCATGAATGAATTTTTATCACATCACCGTGATTCATATACAAGCATTAAGCTACAAACATCCTTTAATATCCAATTTGCTCTACCTCGGAAATAATATATTTTCATATACGTTAGCGAAGGTGAATTTTTTTTTTTTTAGTTGATAATAAGCTCGCCATCCCGTGGGCTCGAACCAACGAAAGACAAGAACTCAGGACTACAGTGACGCCTTTACCCACACGGCCAACAAGTGAGGTATAAGTTGATACCGACCCTCACCTACAAATCACCGTCGAACTCAGGTATTTGTATTTAGAATCGATATCAACCCACCTCTGCCATGCTAACTATGTAGTGCATTTGTCGCACGTAGCCATATTACGAATGAATTTTTATCACATCACCGTGATTCATATACAAGCATTAAGCTACAAACGTCCTTTAATATCCAATTCGTTCTACCTCAGAAAAAATATATTTTCATATATGTTACCGAAGGAGAATTTTTTTTTTTTTTAGTTGAAAATAAGTTCGTCGTCCCGTGGGCTCAAACCAACGAAAGACAAGAACTCAGGACTACAGTGACGCCTTTACCCACACGGCCTACAAGTGAGGTATAAGTTGATACCGACCCTCACCTACAAATCACCGTCGAACTCAGGTATTTGTATTTAGAGGTGGGTTGATGTCTTTCGTTGGTTCAAGCCCATGGGACGACGAACTTATTATCAACTAAAAAAAAAAATTCCCTTCGGTAACATATATGAAAATATATTATTTCCGAGGTAGAGCGAAAGGACGTTTGTAGCTTAATGCTTGTATATGAATCACGGTGATGTGATAAAAACTCATTCATAATATGGCTACATGCGACAACCACACTACATGGTCAGCATGGCAGAGGTGGGTTGATATCGATTCTAAATACAAATACCTGAGTTCGACGGTGATTTGTAGGTGAGGGTCGGTATCAACTTACCCCTCACTTGTTGGCTGTGTGGGTAAAGGCGTCACTGTAGTCCTGAGTTCTTGTCTTTCGTTGGTTCGAGCCTACGGGACGACGAACTTATTATCAACTAAAAAAAAAAAAAAAAAAAATCCCCTTCGGTAACATATATGAAAATATACTATTTCCGGTAGAGCGAATTGGATATGAAAGGACGTTTGTAGCTTAATGCTTACATATACATATATATACTGTATATATACGTATGTATGTATATATGTACCGTATGTAGGTATGCATGTATGTATGTGTGTGCGACCATTCTGCTGTCAAGAAAGAAGTAAACTGATACCAACTTCGCTACACAGTAGAAGTGTTATAAACTAACGAATCAGCTACCATGGTAAAGATGGGTTGATATCGAATCTGACTACAGAAACTGAATTCGATAGGAATACGTAGTGCACAGTCGATGTGAATTTATATATTTCTCGATAGCCGAGTGGTCAGAATCGACTGCTTATATATATATATATATATATATATATATATATATATATATATATATATATATATATATATATATATATATATATATATATATATATATATATATACACACACACACATGGAGATGAGAGAAAGAGAAAGTGGCCACGAGGAAACTGAAACAACGTGGCCATTTCACTCTGTTTATATTTTATTCCATGTTGTTATTCCCATGATGAAAGTCACACACACACACACATATATATATATATATATATATATATATATATATATATATATATATATATATATATGTATATATATATGTATATATTATGTATGTGTGGCATGTTTATGTATGTATGTAATGTGCATAAACAAAAATGAGAATTATTTAATTCACTCCGTCTACTGGCTCAGAGAATTTTCTGTTCAAACACAAATAAATCCAGTCTTGCCAACTCAGGTGAAGCTTTCAGCTCATACAATCGAACGCTGGTTACTTCTGTTAAAAAGTCCGATCAAATATCAACCACTAATCCAGAGCGGGGCCACTGACTGAATACCACAGCTGGTGATTGGCCATTTTGAAATGATGAATCTAGCGTTGGTCCTTAAAGCCGATTGTGAACACTTGTTCTGATTGGCTGCCCGTCCCTCATTTGAACTTGGGCTCCAAAAATGGCGAGTCGACGGTCGTGTCTGTGTTGCTGATGAGGTGCTCTCGTCACTTTCGTTCATTTTGACTGTTCTGCTACTTCTCATCCTCACCACATTTTTGCTTTTGTCTTGTCCTTCTCATCCATTCTATTTTCCTTATCCTCATTTTCCTTCCACGCTTCCTCCTTCGACCCCTGTTCCACCTCTCCACTTGTTCCCCTCCGTCTTATCTTTCTCACCCTATAAACACCAGCCCCAACCTCAAGCAGCCGCTTCAAAGCTCACCCAACAGACCAAATATGGTGTCGCCGGGGCTACTGCGAAGTTGTCCCACATGGAAATCGTAACATGAAGTGATCGAGATCTAACTGCTGATAAATGGACGTCCTTAGCTCCGACTTCCGCAGGGGTCCCGCGTCCATGCGTTTGAATAAGGCTACGGCTCTCGGTAAGGCAACGCCCTCTCCATTCTACAGATACATTAAACATCGTTAAGTGATGAGTTTCAGAATAAGGAAATGATTCAATTCCAGTCAGCTCTCTTATCAATGTCGCTCAAAAAAGCTATGTGTCATGTTTATGTTATTGCTGCCGGAAAAGGAAAACGTTTCAGGTTTTGAATTCTTAGCGCGAGATTAAGAGCTGGAGAGAGAGGGAGGGACAGAGAGAGAGAGAATCCGAAAATTTCATTGAAGTTCAGTCCATCACAATATAACTAGTATAAAGGCGAGTGTGATTTTGTTTTTGGATTAATACTAATCTGCATCATCGTCAGACACTTATTCATGACCTGCCATCACATGCACATCTTACAGGTCATCAAACCTTTCAGGCAAGCATCTTGGTTTACGACCTCGCAAAAACACAACCCCCTCATATAACAAGCAAACATACTACCACCCTACGCAGGCTACAACAAATATGAAATCTATCCAGCTCTTTTGCCTATAACTTAAGCAGAAGATATCCATATATTTTCAATTGTGCAATTCCATAATATATATATATATATATATATATATATATATATATATATATATATATATATTTATACTGTATATATATATATACCTGTATACATACACGTACATATATGTATATATACATATATATGCATATAATGTATGTAAGTATACACTGTATATATATATATATATATATATATATATATATATATATATATATATATATATATATATATATATATATATATATATAATGTTTTGAGAGTTTTAGTGGAGAGGGGTTTATTCTTGATTCAGCAATATGAATGCGGCAGTGACAGTTGTGTTATTTTCCTCTGGAGCCACCCCATTTTAGGAAAAACGGCTTAATTTTGAAGAAATATATGCAGTTACACTACAACGGTATACAAACGTGTTATCTGAACGGAAAATTAAAAAAAAAAAAAACGAGAAAACGACCATACTTAATCCGGGCAACATTTCTGTGTTTTGTTTTCTTCAAATATAGTACCAAATATTTTTCCTAGTTTGAAAATAGCCTATCAAGCATCTCTCGTAATGTTTACAGCCCCCAAAACGAATAATTAACTTCTTAACGGAAAATATATGTACATTCAAGACTAGTTTTTCTCTCTGCCTTTTTACACTAACTCTCCACACTCAATGCAACCAAAACACAGTCGACTAGCAACCATGTACATAACTCACAGTTAAACAGCATAGGCACACTGGATTTTAGGAAACGCGCCCGGCTTGAGGATCAAGTTGTGAGCTGGACGCGTTAGTACTGAGCGCAAGTTCAGAAAAAATGTTTCCCAAGCGCTTCGTAAAAATATCCGAAAATATTAAGACGGGATTTGTTTATAAATTTATCTGACGTATATAAAATTGTACATATAGCATGGAGACTGCATCTAAACAAGATACAAATATTACCGAAACTATTTCCTATTCTCTCTTTTTCTAATGAAAATAGTTACAAGCACAATAGGAAGACACAAAAGTGGTCAGAGTGATAAAAACCAATGCAGTACCCAGTTTAAGCCTTCAACTACACGAAAACAAATGTAACAAGTAAAATACATAATTCCATGTAAACGACCAATCAAGTACACAAAGAGGTAAACAAAAACCAATAAAAGCAATAAGGAAATCCGAGGTGAAGTCAACGATGCAATTACAAAATAAAGTGCAATTAAAACTGGCCCGGTAAGGACCAGTAAAAAACAAACAAATAAGGACAGCAGAATAAAGGAAGAAGGGCAAAGAAAGAAAACATCATGACGACGAAGAGCAGGAAGTGATCAAGACAGTAGAAAACCATGCAAATGTTTAAAACCCAAGCAAACAGCAAACTGAAGTAAACTCCACACATATAACGACATTAAAATATTCAGTTATAACTGACAAAGCTCGAAGAAGTTGAGCTACAATAATAAAGAGGTTCAGAAACAGCAAAATTAGAATGATTAGAGAGAGTAAAACTGCTAAAGAAATTTCAAGAAAAACCTGAATAATTACAAAAATAGGGTTATGACAAACCCCCCAAATTTAAGATAGTAGAAAAAAGTTGAGTGTACCTTAGTTTAACCAGACCACTGAGCTGATTAACAGCTCTCCTAGGGCTGGCCCGAAGGATTAGATTTATTTTACGTGGCTAAGAACCAACTGGTTGCCTAGCAACGGGACCTACAGCTTATTGTGGAATCCGAACCACATTATACCGAGAAATGAATTTCTATCACCAGAAATAAATTCCGCTAATTCTTCATTGGTTGGCCGGAGACTCGAACTCGGGCCTAGCAGAGTGCTAGCCGAGAAGTCTACCGACTCGTCCAACGAGGAACTTTAAGAAACTCTAAAGAATGATCAAGTAATAATATAAAGTAAAAGTTATAAAACGCAAAAAAAAGTTATCAAGAAAGACATCAAAATAAACTGAAAAGAGGCA
>NC_089749.1:34969569-34972069 GCF_040412425.1 Macrobrachium rosenbergii | reverse complement strand
ATAGGAAAAGTATCAGGAAGAGGAGGAGGAGGAAAGTAACACGGGACAGGAGAGGGAAAAACTAAGAAAAACAACAGGAAGAAGAGTGAGTGTGTGTGTGTGTGTGTGTGTGTGTGTGTGTGTGTGTGTGTGTGAAAGAGAGAGTGCAATCAACCCGCATATCAGAATCAAGGAAGCGTGACAGAGCGTCTTGGGTGGATGATCTTTCTTCGGGTTTCCTGAAGGATTCGACGTTCTTCCCAGAAAGAATCCCGGGTAGGAAAATAGGACTACCTGCAAAAGGTCCGGAATCTTACTACTAAGAGAATAAAATAAATTCATCAATGAACAAAAGCAAAAGGTTAATAAATGAATTAAGACGAATAAATATCTGAATTATTATAGTTATATAATAATGATGATGATTCAGTGAATATGATAATAACAGCATCCAAATACCAGTGACATTAAGAAGAGCAAAGACAATTAAGCAAAGCCAATTATAGCGCCTGGGAGGTTAGGTAAGCAAATGATCGAAGCTATCGAATGGCAGGCCACCAAATTTCGTAGCTTGAAACAAAAGCCCCTAAACTCATCAGCCTTCCTAGAGTAACAAAAGGAAATTACTATCACTGAATTACCAAAAAGAAACTCAACACACACGCAAATATTATATATATATATATATATATATATATATATATATATATATATGTGTATTTATATATGTATATATATATGTATATATATAATGTATATATATAAATACTTTCATTAACATGTCAATATATATTCATAACACTGAATAAAAAACAAGTCATCATAAGAACCTTGTTATAAAATCTTTATAGATATATACACACGCACAGACACACACATCCACACACACACACACACACACATATATATATATATATATATATATATATATATATATATATTTGTAAATTTTATATATATATATATATATATATTATATATAGATATATCTGTCAAATTTTCGCTTCTGGTCAGTTTAATTTTAAAAATGAACAGAACAGCAAGAAGATTGGAAGCCATCATTATTTTCGGGAATACATTCCCATCTTCAGGGCTACATAACAACACGAAAATACAATGAAATCAGTAATTTGTACAACTTTAAAAACTTTTCCCTGAGAGCGAATATATAACTATTTAATTACATGGTATAACAGTCTGTTTTTGCAAGAACTAAAAGCAATGCACTTACTTTGATGTACAATGTCGGAAAACAGTTTAATATGAATATACTCAATATTTGGTGACTGGAAAATAAATCAAATGAGAAATAAAAAACGCAAACCTATCATTCACAAAGATCCTTTACAAAGTAGCATTATTACAGAAGTGTTAATTAACTACATAATACAATAATATATGGCCAGACTTACTATTAAAGAGTTATGGCTGTAAACTGCATGATTTGAAAATACTCAAATCCGATGACAGAAAAGCGAGAGAGAGAGAGAGAGAGAGAGAGAGAGAGAGAGAAAAGTATACCTTAGTTTAACCAGAACACTGAGCTGATTAACAGCTCTCCTAGGGCTGGCCCGAAGGATCAGATTTATTTTACGTGGCTAAGAACCAATTGGTTACCTAGCAACGGAACCTACAGTTTATTGTGGAATCCGAACCACATTATAGCGAGAAATGAATTTCTATCACCAGAAATAAATTCCTCTTATTCTTCATTGGCCGGTCGGAGATTCGAACGCAGGGCCAGCAGAGTGCTAGCTGAGAACGGAACCCACCCGCCCAATGAGAGAGAGAGAGAGAGAGAGAGAGAGAGGAGGGGGGGGTGAGGAGCGGCAAGTAATTAGTAGCTAAGCAAAATGTACAGGATACTGGTTTTACATGATTTCGAAAGGGTTTTTGATGGCTGAAATTTTTTTATTTTAAATGTAACCAACGCAATGACTGACACCACTGGGAATCGACGCAGACCTTCAGTAAACGCCGAGCAGATCCGACATAATTACCAAAATTACATTTTGGTCACGCCAATTCATACAAAACGAGCATTCTATGGTGGGGCCGCAAAGGAGCGTCCAAACTTGTTGCATATCCACGTATCCTATCATCGTTGGATATCGCCCAGTGGTAGGCTACGATACTGTGAAACAGGGTTATGTATCCACTTGTTGCGCATCCGCGTGTCGTACCATCGTTGCGTGGTGCAAGACTATCAATCAGTTTCTTTTTGATTGAACGTGCAACGGAACAATGCCACGCTCCTCATCCACACGAGGCTGTGTGAGCTGTGTATCATTCCTTTGATGTGACGGCAAAAGACGACAAATGGCGGATCGAGCCCGTTGCGTATCTTTCTATCATGTTTTGGCAAGCAATGGTGCAACGCTTCGCCATCCACACTGATACACAACGGTGATGCGATACGGGGATACGCAACAAATGTGTACGCGCCTTGAGAATACTACCACCCAAGTCCAGAGTGTCGTAAAGGTGACTAAAAGGACAACTACTACCTTTCAGATAGGTT